>NW_020664598.1:1258458-1273728 GCF_002925995.2 Terrapene triunguis | reverse complement strand
ATTACCCTCCCAGTATATAACCAGAACTAGCTAGTTGCAAGGGTGAGCTCTCAAAGTGTGTTCCTTAATCTTTACAAAGTAAGCATTCTACTGGGACACTTTCCTTCAGATCGTTACAGTTGGATTTGCAGCCCTCAAATAGAAACTGGTCTCTGACACTGATTTTCTTTTCTCTGCCCTTCCCCCCCATTGCCCAGAGCACTGTCAATGTCTCTTCTCATATGGGCAGCACTGATATCGAGAAATGCATAAAGGCTGAATGGAAGCGTTAGGGTTTATATTCATATACGGGGGTCTGTACGCAGCGGGGAAGTGCTCTCTTCCCTCCCCTTCCTCTAGAAGCTGCCCCAAACAGAGGTGAATGAGAGAAACTTTCCTTGACAAAGCTCTTCCGGTTTGACCCCCTCCAGTATTGCTCAGCGCACAGCCCTGCCCTCATCACTGTGTGAGCCAGTAAAGGGGGGGAGCATTCTATGGTCTCATCCTGCTCTTCTGAGGGGTTTTATTCCCTCCTTTCCCTCAGGCATCTACATCCCCCAGGATGACATGGCCGCCCCAGAGAGGTTACGTGGCCTCGGTGTGCGCATCGAGGATGATGTGGTGGTGACGGAGGACGCGCCCCTGATCCTGTCTGCAGACTGCCCCAAGGAGATCTATCATGTCGAACAGATCTGTGGTCGCAGCCTGTGATCTCTGTCCTCTGCCTTATACACCCTCCTTGGGTTCCTCAGGAAACATGCTCCCACACACACATGCAGTGATGTATATTTCTGTGAATGGACCTGGTTGCAGGGCAGTTGGGGAGGTGGGGGGTTGGGATGGAAGTTGTTGCTGGTGTGGGGACTCTGTAGTTAGGACAGGAATTGGATTGTTAATGGCTCAGGTAACATCACTGTTAGAAAGTGAAGAAACCATTTATTTACATAGTTAACGTCTGTTCTAGTTAGTGCTGATTGAAAGATCTAGAATGCAGGAGGTGGATCTCTCCACTCCTGCTCTCATGCACATAATCTTGTTCATTTCTGTCAGCAGGACAGTAGCGTGCCCCCCACCCCCACCCCCGGCTCGTTCTTCCTTGCGGGTCCTTGAACAGGGTGCAGCAGCTGAGGGCCAGGTGCCACATGTTGCCCTTTGTTGTCAGTTTCACACCAGCCCAGTGAGACACCGATTTAAGTGAAAACGTTCAAAAGTTTGGGAGAGGGGGCAAGTGGGTTGTTTTGGGCTTCTGTGGAGGAATGACAAGAGGGGGTCTGGGAGACTGGAAGATGGGGTCGGGTTGTGGGAAGTTTGTATTGATGCAGAAGGGTTTTAGCATCTAGGGAAGAGACTGTTAGGCTTTCTTTCTAGGAGGTTTGAGAAAGATTGGCAATAGTAAGGAGGGGTCATCTGAAGGCATACAGCAGGGTTTGGTAGTTGGGAGAGGGGACTGACTGGGTTCACTGCACTTGGTGCGTGTTTGGATTGCCCATTCATCCGGCCTTCTGGTCTCTTTTCCCCTCCCCCCCCCCCCCCCAATATTCTTAGCTCCAGACTTCCACTCTACCTTCCCGCCACCCTACCCCCAATTCTTCTACCTGAGATCAACTTGACTGTACTGGTCTGCACTGATGAGCTGCTGTTTCTCTAGTTCAAATATGTGTACATTATTGTACAATTGTGTCTGGGACAGTCAAAATCCCATCCAGTGCTTGAATGGCAGGTGCAGGCAACCACACCAATGCCCCTTGAGCAGCCCAGATCGTATTTTGTAACTTGTTAAGAGAGAGAAAAATAACCTCCAGTAGGGGGTTCCAGTACTCTCCCCTTTGAAAGTTTTTTGAACATATAGGGCACCTGCCTTTTGGTGATTTCCAAGTTTAAAAAAAAAAAAAGGACTTTGACGATCTCTCTGAGCCAGGTATAAATGTGACCCCTTGCCTTCAAGGGTAGATGAATGAATTTGCAGGTTCTAGAGAAGAGGATGAATCCTAATTCTCCATTCCCTTCCAACATTCAATCCATTTCAAACAGTGGTAAATGTATCTATAATACATATATACTGTGTTTGGTTATTTATTGGTCATATTTTGGCAATTAGCTTTATATTTAATACATTGTGAAAAAATCACTTACTACAATGTATATCCCTTGTTTTATTTATACATTCTTTTGCTTCACTCCATTCTTTTTTCCTCGTGTAAGGTAGATCTCCCTGTATTTTCTCCTATGTTGTTTTCAGTGTATGTTGTTTTTTTTATTTCGTTCTCTCCTTTCCCTGTGCTTGCTTTCTGTCTTCCTTTCTTTCTTCTAAAATTTAACTTCCTAATCCCCATGCTTCTCTTTTCTAATCTATCCCTCAGTCTCTCCACCAACTCAGCTCCATGACTCTAGCAATTAACATATAGGAATAGGAGTCAGGACTTCTGATTTCTGTTTCTGGCTCTCTGCTGATTTTGTCTGACCTTTGGCAAAACCTTCTATACCTCTTGTGCTTCGTTTTCCTCTTCTGCAAAATCTGCGTACCTCTTTCAGGTTGGTGTTGCAAGACTTGCTTAATTAGGGCCAAATTGTACACCCCAGTGGACATGTGCATCTCCCATTGCCTTCAAGGGGAGATGGGTACATGCATCCAAGGGATGAACTTGACCCTTTAAAGGCAGCTAACTTACCTGACCTGTTTTTTTTTGTTTTTGTTTTTTTAAATAAGCAAGGGGAAAAAAGGTGAGGCTTTTAGTGAGTTTTACAGATCAGTCTATGCCTATTTAAAAGAATCTACTATATTTTGATTGTGATAATTTTGTTAGATCACAGCTACTACAGTGACAAGTACAATATAAATTGTTAGAAAGAAGGCGCACTAAAGATATCTGGAGATGCATAATATTGCTGCTAATGTGCTAACTGATAATCATTTAGCCTGTACTCTAAATCTGTTACACATAACATTGTTATTCCAAACATGCCTTTGGTGCTGTGCCAACCAATACCTACAGGTAGTAACTTTGGACTTTGAATCTACATGACTAGCTGTGAATAGCATTCACCGGTAAAGCTATATTTTCCCATGTACCTAACTGCAGAGTTGATGATTGTGTATCTATCTGTAAATAAAACTTTGAAATACATAGTTATTTTTGAAAAAAGAATAATTTGTATTAAGTCGTTTCTCTGACCATAAAGTTACATAAGATCTAAGAACTTCCAGTAAGAACTTCCTTTTTCAGGGAGATATAAGCCACCTGTAAATTAACTCAGAATGAATTAACGTTCTTGTTGTTTTCTGTTATTGTAGCATCTATGAGTCCTAGTCTTGGACCAGGACCCCATTGTGCTACTAGCTGTACAAACACAGTACAAAAAGATGGCCCCTGCCCCAGGGACTTATAATCTGAGTGTAAGACAAGAGACAACAGATGGATACCGACAGACAAGGGAATACAAGTAAACAATAACCCAACATTGGTCAGCATGATAGGCAGTGGTCTTTTATTGAATATTTTTGAATGCAGGCACATAGTAAATAGTTATCCAAGAAAATGGAGTGTGATTTTCCTTACAGAGGTGGGTCCTGGGAATGTTGGAGTTTAATTTGTGTTTTAGTACAGAATCTAAATTGTTTGTTCATAGTTCTACTGAGTGAAGAGTAATGGATCTCCTGGAGCAGGGTGGGCAAACTTTTTGGCCCGAGGGCCACATCTGGATATGGAAATTGTGTGGCAGGCCATTGATGCTCACGAAATTGGGGGTTGGGGTGCGGGAGTGGGTGTGGGGTGGGGCTGGGGATGAGGGGCTTGGGGGTACAGGAAGGTGTTCCAGACTGGGACTGAGGGGTTTGGAGGGTGGGAGGGGGATCAGGGCTGAGGCAGGGGGTCAGGGTGTGGGTGGGGGTCAGAGGTGCAGGCTCTGGGTGGTGCTTACCTCAAGCAGCTCCCAGAAGTAGCGGTATGGTCCCCTCTCCGGCTCCTACGTGGAGGCGCGGCCAGGAGGCTCTGCTGCATGCTGCCCCGTCAGCAGGCGCTTCCCCTGCAGCTCCCATTGTCCGTGGTTCCTGGCCAATGGGAGCAGTGGGGGCCGTGCTTTGGGTGGGGGCAGCTTGCGGAGTCCCCTGGCTGCCCCTTTGTGTAGGAGCTGGAGAGGGGACATTCTGCTGCTTCTGGGAGCTGAGCGGAGAGGGACAAACCCCTGACCCCACTCCCCAGCAGGAGCTCAAGGACTGGATTAAAACATCTGGAGGGCCGGATGCGGCCCTCGCGCCGTAGTTTGCCCACCCCTGTCCAAGGCCTGTGTCTCCTCAAGACAGTTGTAAGATTGTCAGATTCAAGTTGATTTGCTCTGGATTCTATATTTCTTCCATTTTGTTTAGCCATTTCTTCAGTATAGGAATTTCTTTACAATAACTCATCTAGATATTTGCCTTGTTTTACAACAGGCTGCATAAAAAGCACTAGCGAAGTCAGTACAAAGTAAAATTTCATACAGACAATGACTTGTTTATACTGCTCTATATACTATACAGTGAAATGTAAGTAGGAGATTTATATTCAAATTGATTTATTTTATATTTATAGGGTAAAAAGAGAAATTACGCAATTTGTCAGTAATAGTGTGGCTGTGACACTTTTGTATTCTTATGTCTGATTTTGTAGGCAAGTTGTTTTAAGTGAGGTGAAATTTGGGATACACAAGATGAATCAGACTCCTGAAAGGGGTACAGTAGTCTGGAAAGGTTGAGAGCCAGAGGACTGGGAAAAGGCAAATACAGTACCTAGTTGTAAAAACAGGGAATTAAAGTCCAGTCAGCTTAATTTTTGTACCTGGAAAGATAATGGAGCAAATAATTACACAATCAATTTGTAAGCATCTAGAACAGGGGTGGGCAAACTTTTTGGCCCGAGGGCCACATCTGGGTATGGAAATTGTATGGCGGGCCATGAATGCTCACGAAATTGGGGTTGTGGTGGGGAGGAGGTGAGGGCTCTGGGGTGGGGCAAAAATTAGGCATTCAAGGTGTGGGAGGGGGATCTGGGCTGGGGAGTGGGGTGGGGTGGTGAGGGCTCCAGCTAGGGGTGTGGACTCTGGGGTGGGGCTGGGGATGAGGATTTTGGGGTATAGAAGGGTGTTCTGGGCTGGGATTGAGGGGTTTGGAGGGTGGGAGGGGGATCAGGGTTGGGGCAGGGGGGTTGGGGCGTGGGGAGAGGCTCATTGGTGTAGGCTCCGGGCAGCACTTACCTCAAGCAGCTCCCGGAAACAGCGGCATGTCCCTTCTCTGTTGGAGTGCTGGAGGGGCCATTGGAGTGGGGCCATTGGAGCGCATAGGAGCTGGAGGGGGGCCATGCCGCTGCTTCCGGGAGCCGCATGGAGCGGCTCCTGACCCTGCTCCCCAACAGGAGCACCGGAGCGGGGCCATGCAGCTGCTTCTGCGTGGAGTGGGTCCCAACCCTGCTCCCCAGCTGGAGCGTCGGAGCGGGGCAGGCCCCAGACCCTGCGCCCCAGGCTGGTGGGCTGGATCTGGCCCACGGGCGTAGTTTGCCCACCCCTGACCTAGAAGATAATAAAGTGATAAGTAACCATTAACATGGAATTGTCAAGAACAAATCATGTCAAACCAACCCAATATATGTCTTTGACAGGGTAACAAGGCTTGTGGATAGGGGAGAAGCAGTAGATGTGACATCTGGACTTTAATACGACTTTTGGTATTGTCTCACATGCCCTTCTCATAAGCAAACTATGGAAATACAGCCTAGATGAACCTGCTATATGGTGGGTGCACAACTGATTGGAAAACCATACTTAGAGAATAGTTATCAATGGTTCACAGCCATGTTTGGAAGGGCATATCGAGTGGGGTCCCACAGGGATCTGTCTTAGGTCTGGTTCTGTTCAATGTTGTTATCAATTATTTGAATAATGGCGTAGAGAATACACTTATAAAGTTTGCGGGAGGGGTTGGACGTGCTTTGGAGGACAGGATTAGAATTCAAAATGATCTGGACAAACAAGAAATGATCTGAAGTAAATAGGATGAAATTCAATAAGGACAAGTGCGAAGTACTCCACTTAGGAAGCAATAATCCATTGCACAAATACAAAATGGGAAATGAGCATCTAGGGAGGAATACTGCAGAAAAGGATCTGGGGGTTATAGTGGATCACAAACTAAATAAAAGCCAGCAATGTAATACTGTTGCAAAAAAACAAACATCATTCTGGTATTTATTAGCAGGAGTGTTGTAAGCAAGACATGAGAAGTAATTCTGCTCTACTCAGCACTTATAAGGCCTCAACTGGAGTATTGTGTCCAGGTCTGGGCACCACACTTTGGGGAAGATGTGGACAAATTGGAGAAAGACTAATGGAGAGCAACAAAAATTATTAAAGGTCTAGAAAACATGACCCATGAGGAAATATAGGAAAAATTGGGTTTGTTTAGTCTGAAGAGAAGAAGACCTAGGGAGGACATAACAGACTTCAAGTACATAAAAGGTGGTTATAAAGAGGAGGGTGATAAAGTGTTCTCCTTATCCACTGAAGACAGGACAAGAAGTATTGGGCTCAAATTGTAGCAAGGGAGATTTAGGTTAGACATTAGGTAAAGCTTCTTAACTGTCAGGATGGCTAAGCACTGGAACAAATTACCTAGGGAGGTTGTGGAATTGCCATCATTGCAGGTTTTTACGAGCAGGTTAGACAAACACCTGTTAGCAATGATCTAGATAATACTTAGTCCTTCCATGAGTGCAGGGGAATAGACTAGACTTTCCAGTCCTATATTTCTATGATTCTATTATTGGGGTTCTGGCTATATGAAAGATGCCGCTCACCAAGCATTACTATGGCCGATGAGATCTGCTGAAGCACTCAAGCTAACAGTCCTGATATGTAAACATCAGGGAATTCTGATGATCCTCAGAGAGTCGTTAACTGTAGAATTCACTTCTCCTGTTGATCTGTAGGAGCCTGAGTTTGATGACCCCTAACTTTAAGATATCTTTGCTCAGGATTTTGGTTGAGGGAGGACTAGGGAACAGGTGCAAGTGTATTTGGAAGAGAGTTTTTGTTGAAATAACGTAACAAGTCTTAAAAGGAGCCAAGGTATAGATGAAGATTCTCAAACCCACGCAGACAATCACAGAGAAGCTTTCTGAATTCCATAGTCCTGAAGAAGGCTTATCTTCACATTCCCATTCTACTTTCCCACAGAGCAGTCCTCTGATTGGCAAATGGATGGCAGCTATTTCAAATCCAATAGTTACCATACAGTCTGGCCTGTGCTCCCAGCCTCTCTTCCAGGATTGTGTTAGTATTATGGAGGCACTGGTCACAGCTCCATTGTTAAGGCTGAGGTGAATTTTGCACTTATCTATGAAATATACAGCATATCCTCCCCAAAATTACAGCATGTATTCTGAGAAGAATGCAGGGGGTGCAAATTGGAGATACAAATTGAGGGAGAGGCAAATTGTGATCTGTGCATGCAAGGGAGAGCAGAGAACAGGAGAAGGGGAAATTGTGGTGTATTTGTGCAGGGGAACATGGAGGCCAGGTGTATTCTCTGGCTGCTTTGTGGTGTTCTAGTGACACAAAGCAGCTTATAACCTGGTCTATTTGGCCAATACACTCTGGCTTGTTTATGCTGCTCCAGAGTGGCAGAAAGCAACGAGAGTTTATCAATGAATCTGGTCCTAAAAGTTAAAATTCAAAAAATTATTTAAGGCTGATATTATTTATCTTCCAATCATTAGAGAGATCATGGTGCAGTTCTCTGTAGTTCTTGTTCAGTATGTTCATGTATGACATTTTTAATAATTTTAAAATAAGTATATTCCCTACAAAACCCACATTAGGGTGGAGATAAGGTTGAGAATATGTATCAGTAACTGGATAAAATACATTATAGGGATCATAGAAGTGTAGGATTGGAAGGGACCTCAGTAGGTTATCTAGTCCAGTCCCCTGCACTCAAGGCAGTACTAATTAATAACTTGACCATTTCTGATAGGTGTTTGTCTAACCTGTTCTTAAAAACCTCCAGTGACGGCAATTCCACAACTTCCCTAGACAATGTGGATGTTGTAATTGTATCAGAAACTAGCATTATAAAGCCAGGAAATGAAAAGTGAATATTACACTTAGAAGAAATCCAAATATGTTAAGGTATAGAAATGTTACCTGTATTATTTTTTTATAAATAATACTGTGTGTGTGTGTGTGTGTGTGTGTGTGTGTGTGTCGCTCTCTCTTACTCTTATATCCACAAACACTCAAATGCTTTAATTGTAATCTGATTGTTATTGCAGTGTCACTACGGGTCAGAATTAAGGTTGTTTGGCTGCCGTAACTGTTCATTTCCATAGCTTAACATATTTGGATTTATTTTAAACTGTGATTTTATTGTATTATGGTTGTGTCTAGAATCTTATATAGGTGTCTTACTGTTATGTACATCTAAATTAAATTAACTTTGGGTTTATAATGCCTAAGTTACTGATCTGACTTTCAGCCTTAACTCAATCTTAATATTGTTTTGTTTGGGAATTAATAATAGCTTTCAGCAAGAAGGGAATTCATTCCTATCTGGATAATTCTGCTAACCAGAGCTTTGTGCAGAGAGAAAGCTGAGGTAAGAAGGCACTAAGATACAGTTTTTGGACCTTCTCAGATTCATGATAAACACAGAAGAAAGCCATACAGAGCCAGGGAAGACAATCAGAGACCAGGGGTGTGTGTGGTGGGGTGTGACATTTCCTGGGGATATCTGGGGTTTTGAGGCACCTCGCTACCACCTGACCTTAGCGTGAAGAAGCCTTGTCTGGCTGGCATGGGTCAGCTTCCCTACTCCACTAGCCAAGGGAAACACAAGCACTTCCCTCTGAGCCTGCATAGGCTCCTCTGTCTCTCTACAGGTTAGTGAAAGGCACGCTCCAAACCCTGAGCTCTTTGAGAGTCCCACTGGAGTGTCCAGCCCCTGGTCCACTGGATGTTCACAGTATTCACAGATCTGTTGCTTCCAGAGAAACAGTACAGTCCCAGCTTACCAGTTACACCTCAGATCACTGTTCCGTTCACTGTTTATAGTGAAATCAGGAATAGGTTTAACAAAATATAGCAATTCAAAGTCATAGCAAGTAGAAGTATTGGGGGAAAAATGGTTATGTATAAAATTATAGTACATTCTAGAGCGTAGACTTAATTAATAAGAGACTCTCTTGTCTAATAAAGTAGTGCTTACCAAAGCTTCACAGCCAGGCTGGCTGTGACCCCTCTTTCATGAGGCATAACATGCTGTCAGCTTTTCTCCTCGGTAAAGGGTCCAGGGTGTTAATTGGTACCCCTAGGTACATCAGAACAATCCTTTGTCCTTATTCATAAACAGGACCTCACCCCCACTTATTGTTTCTTCCTGTGGCTTTCCTCTCTTGTGGATTTCTCAATCTCTCAAATGGCATCAGGGTCAGTATGCAGATAGGCGTACGCTATGAGGCAGACAAGGAACATATCAGACCGGGAGAGAGGCACCTGTTACCACCTGCCTGAAAAGAACATTCCTGAGGTATGTTACCTCCTGGTGATCTGCCTTAATCCCAAGTCTTTAAGAACATACTTTTCAGTATAGATACATCACTTCTTAATAATTATCTGTACAGGTATTTCCCACCCTTTGGTGAACTAATGTGCATATAAACCCTGTGCACCTCATGTGCTCTCCACCAGTTGGCTCCAAGAGGCCTTGGGTCACATGGAGGTGATAAGGTTATGATCAGGTACAAAGTGTTCTTTTCACAGGAACGTTAACGAAAGATGAAGATTGCCATAAAAAGAACAAGAAGGTACCACAGAAATAAAATCCAGTCTCTATTGGAGCCTATTAGGAATGTTGATCTTATGCACAGATCTGCTCGAATTGGATCATAGTTCATGGGACTTTGCCTACTGCCAATCGTCTGTTCTGCAGGCCCTCCACACTGTGGAGAATCAGACTTGTGGCTATGATAGCATGCCTGGTGCAGTTTGGATAAATAAAGTGCGGCAATATGAACAACCCTACACCAGCGAGAGGCTTAGAGCAGAGCAAGATTCCCTCTCTGTGTACTGCTCATCAAGGAGAAGATGAACCCCAGAGTTCACTGGTTTACAGGCAGAAGTTAGATTAAGCAGAGTAGACCCCAGCAAGTAAGTGTGGTAAGTTTGGGGAGGATATGCTGTATTCTTCATATATAATACAAAATGTTGAATCCCAGCTTTAAGTGCAAGGCTCAGCTCCACCATATCTATTGAGATATGACCAGCACCTCCATAATTAGTAGGGTTACATCCTAATCTTGGATGTGCGCATGTTACTGTGTATGCTCAGAGAAACCATAACTGTAAACATCTGTGGACTCACAGGGGCAGGTTTTTGAGCCATGGTCAGTGTATGCCAGATTCAAGACTCAGTTTATAAAAACAGAGATTTTTGAAAAGCTCCTGAACAACTTTTTATCTCTTCCTGACAAAGTCTGGCCATTTAGCAGCCTTGGTTTAATTCTCAGACTTAAGTCATTGATTTACACTACTACACAGTTACCCTGATGTGCTATCAGGTTCCTGGTTGTCCCCGTTGGTGAATATTATATATTGTTGCCCATGGGCAAGACAGTGGTTGATTCTTGGGCCTTGCAAGAGGTGGAAAGAAACTGATGTAATGGAGTCAGTTCTGGCGTAACCTGTTTGTTTACACCATATTTTTATTGACACAATGCATGGGAGCCCTCTTACTCTTAATCTGAGAGAGACCCACCTACACATAGGCAGCTCCAGAATTCTCAGCTCAGTCACCCTGAGCTGCTACCTGAAACAGCTGCCTCCACCACTGACTCTTCAGGTCTCCAACCATCCTCTTAACTACCCCAGACCTTCCCCACGTGGCTGCCCTGTAGCCTCCCAAGCAGGATCCAGAATAGCAGCAGCAGCTTCATCCTCGGCAGATTCATCACACTGATCTATTCCTGGCTGGAAGATTCATTATAATATCACTGAGGCTCCTATTGTGCTGATCTCTGGTACGTATATTGCTTTGTATTTTTTTTTTTTTTTTAAATCCAGAAGATGTGTTGGGGGTTTTGTATGTGTGTGTGGGTTTTTTTGTTTGTTTGTTTGTTTTTTGGGGGCTGGGGTGGCGGGGTGTTCATGGTTGTATGAGCGTGACCATGGTGAGTATAGCCACGCAAAAGACGTGTAATTACCATTGAGGTATTTTAAAGTTTGTGGACCAACTTTAGATTAAACTGATTTTTAAAGTCTGTCCCCCCAACCTCCTATGGTGTCACTACAGGGCCAAGTTAAAGTTTTTGCTAAGGATAAACTTTTAGTTATGAAGACTAATAATGAGGAAATTTATCATTAATCTTAAAAACTATGTATTCAAAGATTGCCTATGTAATGAGTTTCAGTTACACCTCTACCCCGATATAACGCTGTCCTCGGGAGCCAAAAAATCTTACTGCGTTATTGGTGAAACCACGTTATATTGAACTTGCTTTGATCCACTGGAGTGCGCAGCCCCGCCCCCCCCCCCCCCCCGGAGCACTGCTTTACCGTGTTATATCCGAATTCCTGTTATATCGGGTCAGGTTATATCGAGGTAGTGGTGTATTAGGAAATTTTGAAGAGTCTCTGACAGGGCAGAGTTAAGGTTGCTTTGGTGTCCTGTGTGCATTTTTTATTCCTGATCATTTTTGGATTTTTCTTAAGTTTAACCTGATCTCTGAATTTCCTGGATTTATAATGCTTAGTTTTGGGATAATTACAACATCCCTGTATTTAACCTAAATTACTGCTAAGTATTCTAAACTTTAACTCCATCTTAAGGTAATTTTTCTCAAATAATTTTACTAAATAATACATGTACATTTTGAGGAGTCTGCTTGCTGTGATTTTTAACTAAAGGGGTGCCCCCAAAAAGGTGAGACATGCTGCCTGAAAAAATGTGATTTAAAAAAAAAAAAAAAAAGCTGTAATTTAAAAACTATAACTTTTGAACCCAAAAGTATTTTTGAAAATACAAGCATGCTAAGATTTATATTTCCAAATGTTTTTCAAAAATGATTGAAGACTGAACAGATAGAAAAGTTTACAAAAGTCCGATTAAAAGGAAAATTATGGGGCAACCTTATTTATTAACTTACACTCATGTTTCCAAAATAATCATAGCAGTGAGATACAATTACTAATTTTCTTCCAGTGTAACCTGTGGCCAAGATTTTAATGAGTTTTAATTATGTGGTAACTTGGAAAACTGTTTGTTTTATTCCATCATTAATTTTAGGACAAGAAATGGTCTGGCACCAAATGCAAAATTTCTTAAAGCACCCATTTTGAATGAATGTGAACTCTTAAACTAATAAAGAATTACTTATAAATTCTCAGACAATTCATTCTATACTCTATTCATAGTTTCATAGAGTGCAAGGCTGGAAGAAACCATTAGATCACACAGTCTTACCTGTATATCACAGGCCATTAAATTTCACCCAGTTATCCCAATAACTTGTGTTTGACTAAAGCATATTTGCCAAAAAGATATCAAGTCTTGAAGACATCAAGAGATAGAGAATCCACCACTGACCTTGGTAGTTTGTTCTAATTGCTAATTACCCTCACTGTTTAAAAAAATTAAAATTATGCCTGATTTCTCTTTTGTCCCTAAATTCTAATTAAAAGTAACTTCTCTAATTTTGGGGAGGATACATTGCATCACACCCCATGTCATGCCACCCAGTTACTGATCATGAAAAACCACGAAGGCTCAAGGTGGCTGATCCACCTCAGCGTCTGGCAGACCTCTGCAGTAAAAATTGTTTTGTGAAAAAGAAGTAGCTGTGTGATCAAAAAGTCAGCAAGGTTCAGAGGTAGTACATTGTATTCTTCCTGCGTAACAAAGAGGTTGCCTTATGTGCAAAACTCATGACTGGCATTTCCATAAAAAAGTATAAAACACTCAATTTAATCTCTGGCCCCAGTCACTTATGTTACTCCAGGGTTGATACCATGTCACATGACAAGGCTAAATGTCTTTTAAAAAAATGCAAATAAAACTTTTTCAACCAAACCACTAACTAACTAATCTAGCCGGTTATTAAAATACACAAATTGATATGTCTAGGACGGAGGCCAGGATAGATGACCTGAACCTGTTTGTCAGATTAGAGGATTATTCTGACTCTAAGGGCTGGTCTACACTGGGGGGGGGGGAATCGATCTAAGATACGCAACTTCAGCTACGTGAATAGCGTAGCTGAAGTCGAAGTATCTTAGATTGATTTACCTTGGGTCCTCACGGCACGGAATGGACGGCCGCGGCTCCCCCGTCGACTCCGCTACCACCGCTCGCTCCGGTGGAGTTCTGGAGTCGACGGGGAGCGCGTTCGGGAAGCGATATATCGATCCCCGATAAATCGATCGCTACCCTTGAGCCTTCGTGGTTTTTCATGATCAGTAACTGGGTGGGCATGACATGCGGTGTGATGCAATCAATTGTGGTCACTGTGACTGGCACAAAAGTCCTTAGTAGGCTATGCATGTTTGATGATGGTGAGCATGTGTTCCTTCTGTCAGTGTAAGAGCACTGTCTGTGCACTCTGGATGCCACCAAGACAGAGGACTAGTATCCTCCTTTGTTCTGTTCCGCCTATAGGACTGACTCTCACCTCAGGGTGGTTATAATGTAACCTTTCAAAGAGTCCACTGTTTCAAGATGATGCCTCACCTGGGTTTTCTCTGAACTTCGTGGATGGTGCCTAACTGAGATTGGGGGTGGGGTCAGAAGAGGCTGCTGAACAGCCATTCCGAGAGATTATTTCAGACTCAACCCAGAGGGCAGAGGGGGTGGGGCTGTTTCAGGACAGCAGCCCTGTGGAACTTGGGGTGCTGGGAGTGCAGGAGTACCCCCTGGTTTGAAGTAGTAATAACCTAATACATGGTTTCTGCTTTCAGCACCCCACTATAAAAATTGTTCCAGCACCCCTGACTGTATCTGAATTTGTTTACATTCATATTGGTGTGCATGAGATGCTATTTTCCCCTGAACAGTTTTTATTGCACATATGACAAGAATATGGTTATAACTGTTTTCCTCCTCTTTTCTTTCCAGTGATAAATCTGAACAGAGGTGGTGATATAGCTGTATAATAATATGCAGTGGTTACAGAACTGTACAGTAGGGGTAAGTCTCTGTTGTTTATTTTGCAATAATCAACTGTAGTTTCCCGCTCCCTTTTGAACTGGTCTGAGTTCTGTGTTGCTCTTGCTGGGACTTGCTCCTTTATGAGCTTTACTCTGATCAGGGTCAGGTATTCAGCCTGTGGTGGCCCTGTTGCAATGCATCCCTGTTGTCAGGATTGCATTTCTGGCCAGGGTTAAGCTAAGTGCTCATATCCGTTTAATAACATTTCAAATGCTTAGCAAAGCCAAAGGTGCGCCATTGTGTAGGAGCGACAATTTACAGTACCTCCTTTATTGTGTGTATTACTTCTGCCCCAAAAGTTTGTGTTGGTGGACGTAAGCATATGGCATGAAAATAGAAGGAATCTTCTAATTTACACTTATTGCAAATGCTCTTTTTGACATATTGTCTCGTAGTTTAGGAGAAATAAAGCTCCTAAGGCCTATAAAGATCCTGGGAGGAGGCTGAAGTTGATTCCTTTGTCCCCCTTCCTTATTAAAAGGCACGCTTTTAAAAAAAATGAGTGCAAGTTTACGTTTTTAGAAATTTCACCAAAATAGTGAGATTGACTTGTATAACAATATATATTCATGTTTTTAAGAATATACTTTCCTGAGATGAAAGCAAGACCCCAAATCGCCATAGCATAATTGCCTCTTAATCTGAATAACTATTTGAGATTTGAAGATGTGTAAATGACAAAATCCTTCTCGGGTCATCCCAAGTGACTGTCCCTGTGACTGTTAAACTGTTCTGAAGTCGCTGGCACAAGCCACTCCCTGCCCCCTAAGCGTTATTTCTGCACATTATAGTGCCACATGACATACCTCGACTCCACCATCATAGAAACGCCAGCGTTCAGTGTTATCAGGCTTATGGAAACATTGTGAGTTCCAGTGTTATCCCAACAACTTTATTACTAATGACAGGACCTTTACTTACTTAAACTCAGCTTTTTTATGCAAACAATGTTGAGGTCCTCTATTAAACTAATCAATATTTGAAACATCATTTTAAATATTGTTACATTCTAGCTACATGGAAAAGAACTCCTGGCCCTCCTGCACCCATCCCTTCGCTAGTTCCCC
>NW_020664598.1:1036629-1253458 GCF_002925995.2 Terrapene triunguis | reverse complement strand
AGTGAAATATATGAAAGCTACTGAATTTAAATATTTGCTTTCTAAGTAATGCTAAAAATCAACCACTGGGTCTGACAAGAGGAGAATTCTTCCACCGCATTTCCCTCTTCTACTAGAGAATGGACCTACTGATTTTGAGTCAGAAATTTATCTCCCTTTTACAGTCCATATAACACTGCCTATGTCTAAATATGCTTTAAAAGTTCTCTGTAAACTTTTTTTTAATTATACACAAAACAAGTTAAAACTTCATTAATCTAGAACAAAGAGAAAAGATTAGCACAAAACTGTTAAATGTGATTCCAGTTAAACCAACTGGAAAGGAAAGGTAGATTTTTTTAAACATCTTGTTTACTATCTGATGGCCAGACCTTAATTTTCCTGGAAGCTCAAACTACAATGAACAAGAAAACTGGGCTCCAGAGGAATGACACACTAACTAGATGAATGGCAGGGGAAGGAAGACAGAGTTGGGGCATCCCCAAAGTTCTCCTTTGGCTAAGACTATCTAAAAGTGAGTTTCATGGAACCGGGGACCGGAACTGTTTTGTGGACTTGGAAGTGAATGTGTGCTGAAGTCTTGGCTTCCCTTGACCTGGTGCACCTCAGAATCCATCTCAGCACAGCTGAGGGCAGTGTCTCAATCCCAGGAGAGAGCAGGGAATAGAAAAAATAGAAATTGTTTTAAGGTTTCAGTCCCAACAATGCTGCCCTGTCAGAAAGGGAGTACACCCATTGGGTTTTCTGATGTCCTGAAAACAAGGATGGTCCCCTGGGCTAGAGCTCTTTAGCTGTCCCTTTTCCTCTCTGTAGCCCACTAGAAGCATTGGACAAATCCCTTCCCATTTCCCTCTCTGTAAAACCCTTTCTGTCCTGGTAATTTTCAGAGTCCCTCATTAAAAGGGATCTCTCTATTGGAGCCTGACTGATGTAGAGTGATGATCACAGATGCCAGCCTATTTGGATGGGGCGGCTCTTTCGGGGTGCACAAAAGTTTAGGAGAAATGATGTCTCTGCTCCTGTCACTATTGGGAGGAGATTATCAGGGCACTTAGTAACTGGGCAACCGTTAACTGCTATTTTTTTTTTTAAAGGAATGTGCCAGTTATAAGAGCCCAGGTAGACACATTGCTCTCACCTGGAGACTCTCTGGTCCATTCACCAAGCTTCATTTGATCTTCTGAGCTCCATATTTATGTGACTGTCAATCCATAGATCTTACCTTGGTTGCCATAGTTTCCATGAGGAGGGCTCAGGAGGTGGCTGTTGTATGTATATAGTTTTTTCACCCATGACCTTGGTGTCTGGGCCTTCTAGTGTCTTCTCCTCACTTCCTTGGTGTTTCACCAGGACAAAGTGGTTTTAAGAATGATTCCTTCCTGTGACGGGGTGCTTGACGCACCTCTAGGATGGCACCTCCTCCTGGTCACTCTGGGGATAGCTTGTGATATTGACACCCCTTTCATGCCGTCTCTCCTCCTCTCTCTCTGGGTCTGCAGTCCCTCTCTCGCTCCACGAGCTGCAGCCTCCTCTTTGTGACTCAGCCCTCCGGGCAGCTCACTATCCATTTCCTCCTTCGGGAGTATCAAAATCTTCCTTCAGCAATCCTGGGCAGTAGTCTTTCCTAACCAGGATTCTCAGGCAGTCTTCCCAGTACTGCTGCATAGTGCCACTCCCTCAGTGGCTGGCAGGGGAACCGGGGACTAATTTCTACTCTGGGTTCCAGGTCAGGGACCCTCTAACCACCAGGCCAGACCTGTTCCCCCCTGGACCTTTCCCTGAGCCCTTTCCTCACCATCTGGCTTCCCTACGCCAGTTTGCTAGCTTCATCACTCCCTCCTCCCTGGCCGCTCCTTCCAGGGGAAGAGGAAATCCCGTCCTCCCCAGCCCAGCTGGGACTAGCAGCTGAGCCCAGCACAGGGTAGGAGCCACCAGACGGGGCATCTCCAGCTTTGCCCCCCACTACCATGATTTACTTCTCTGGTAGTTACTCCAGGCACCAGAAACGACATGCCTGAACTGCTGGGGAGGAGTGCATGATCACTCTTGCAGCTTTCCTTTTCTTTCCTGTAAGAAGTTATTTTTCTGTGGGGAAGCAAAGAAATCTGTGAGGAACATGAATTCTGTGCACATGCAGTGGTGCAGAATTCCCCCAGGAGTAACTGCAAAATGACAGGGCTTGGACCTGAGTCACAGTGGGACTCTGGCTCTGACCCACCCTCCTAGAAGGGTACTAGGACGAGTCCTGAGTACTTGCTGACCCAAGTCAGACTAACTTGTGTGTGGACGGGAGCAGGGCTTGGACTCAAACCTGAGTCAGAGCCCGAGCTTAGTGAGCAGTGTAGATAAACCCTCTGAGTATAGTGCTGAGAATAGTCTCTCTTCACTAATTTCCAACCCGTTCTCTCAATGTGAGACTGCTGGAGAGAGTGCTGCATTCCAGACCAGCATATAGGAGTTGTAGGTATTAGAATATCTCTAAACAGTTTTTTAGTATCTCCCACACACCAGTCTGGAACGGCCTCCTCTTGTGTTACTGAACAGACATGGATTTCTGGAATCAGTAGGAGTTCATTGATTTTAGTATGCAGAAGCATTTGTGTTACTACTTTGGTAGCTTCTGCAACTTTTACAGTCAACCTATTGTTCGCAGATTATCCATTGTTATTCAGGGACTAGAGTACAATACATGCTTTTTACTAATTTAACTGAATCTTTTTAACACTCTCCCTATTAACATTCTTCTTCTTTTTGAGGGCCATGAAAACTTCCTCTAAGCATTATGGGAGACACATGTTGGGAACTAGAGTCCTTGGCACCAAAATATTCCTTAAATGTGATTAGTGATACTGTGTCTTAGTCCTGTGATGTCACAAGACCCCTCATCATTCCATAGTGGTGTACTGGAGATGCAGAAATAGAATTTTTACCCGAAAATAGTAACTTCCCAGATTTTTGTCTTCCTGTTATTCTCGACTCCAGACCCATTCTGTCCACACTAAAATCTCAGCCTGTCTCTCTGACATCTCTTGGATGTCTAGCTATCAGCTCAAGTTCAATATGGCTAAAACCAAGCTCATAATCTCTCTCCCGAAGTCCTTTCTTGATCACAATACTACCTTCCTGTCACTCAGGCCCATAACCTGGCACCATCTTCAACCCAGACCTCTCTCTCTGTCCTCACATTCAGACTATATCTAAATATTGCAGATTCTTTAAGAAAAACATTTTCCCATCTACCCAAGCAGCTAAAACTCTTGTCCAGGCTCTCATCATTTCACTTTGTGATTATTGCAATATCCTTGTCTCTGACCTTGACAAATACAATCCTACCCTGCTTCTAACCATTGAGAATGCTGCTGCAAAGATCGTTCTCCTATCTCAGGGGTAAGCAACCTATGGCACACGTGCCAAAGGCGGCACGCGAGCTGATTTTCAGTGGCACTCACACTGCCCGGGTCCTGGCCACCAGTCCGGGGGGCTCTGCATTTTAATTTAATTTTAAATGAAGCTTCTTAAACATTTTAAAAACCTTATTTACTTTACATACAACAATGGTTTAGTTATATATTATAGACTTATAGAAAGAGACCTTCTAAAAACGTTAAAATGTATTACTGGCACGCAAAACCTTAAATTAGAGTGAATAAATGAAGACTCGGCACACCACTTCTGAAAGGTTGCCGGCCCCTGTCCTAGCCTGTCACTTTGACCAAGTAACCCCTCTCTTTGCATCCCTCCACTAGCTCCCCCTTTTCTGTTGCATCGAATGTAAGATGCTTGTATTCACTTTCTAGGCACTTCATGGCCTTTTCCCCACTCTACCTGTCACCTCTCATTCAGTACTGAGCTGTCAACTTCTACCTCCGATCAGCTGCTTGTTAAATTTTCAAGAAAGCACCTTTGTGCTTTCTCCCATGCTGCCCCTCACACTTAAGAGGAGTTTCCTGTAAATAGCCACAAAACTAATGCACTATCCTCCTCCAAATACCTCTTTAAAACTCCCCTTTGCCATGATGACTACAAAAAAATTGACAACATTTAAGTCACTAGTGCGCTGTCTGTCATGTTGGTCAATATTGTCTCCTTGTTTCCAGGTACTCCTCGTCTAGCTGCCTGTGTCCGTTTGTTGTCTCTTGGCTTATACTCACTTGTAAGTGCTTTGCGGCAGGGATTGTCTTTTTCTTCTGTATCTGTAGAGCACCTGGCACAATGGGATCTTGGTTCGTGACTGGAGTTTCTAGGGGCTTATTGTAATAAAAATAATAAATTATTACTGAGGGATATTTGTGTAATGACACAACCTCTTGTGCTCTGGCTGCTTATTTCCCTGCATGATGTCACAAGTTTCAGCTCGTGACATGGCACATGGTTGCTGTAGAGGTGTTTGTAATCTCTAAATGGAAGACTGAAGTATCATGACTTGGTATTCAAATTGGGCAGTCAAGGTTTAATGACCCTGGCAGACAATCAAACCACTGACCCCTCCACCCCTGAACACACACTAGGTTGGCCCTGTGAGTAAAAAATTAAAGAGGAGGATTTGGAGAGCGGTACACAAAAGTACCCCCAGCCTGGTTAAAAGGGGCATGGAAAGGTTGTCATCGTGACCCCTTGTTGTAATGTGCTGCTCTGCACATTATGGGGCCGATGTTTGAATCCCACTGTGTTTTTCTTCTCTAGCATCATCCCCCAGACCTGTAATGGCAGAACGCCATAGCACTGGCATTAGGGTGGTCCAAATTATACAAGGGAAGGAAGGAGGAAATGTGTGCTTGCAGTATGTTGACCCTCTACTAATTTGGGGAAGGGGTCTGAAATACTGGGACCATATGTGGGAGGTCTGGGTCCCCTCCTTGGCTAGGGGAGACTGGCAGAGCATAGAGAGGGTTTGAAGGGAGTCAGCCTCCAACAGGAGCCAATAAGCAATAACTACACATCCTGGGGAAAAATTATTTTATAGTTTTACATTTTACTTGCTGTCCCTATATATGCATGTGAGATTCTGTACGCACACACAACACTATCTCACAAACATAATGCTGGAAAAGAGGTCGGGAGGAGAGAAGCCCTGACCCTTCTGCTTTTGCTCATGGAGAAATAGTCTTATTGGTTGGTAGAGATGAGCATGCTCCTGCTACTTGAGTGAAATCACCTGCATCTGGTCCAGCAGAGGCAGGCAGGATGCCCATAGTTAGTAATACACCACACACCAGCTTGCAGAGAAGGTGAGGAATGTGTACCTGTGTTCATTTCTGATTAGCTGTGTGTGCACATGTAGACTTGCTGTCTAGATAGTTTTAATGTATATAGATTGACTTTATGATTTCTGTGATTGTTTTTTTTATTTCCCCATTAGTGCAACTGTTGGGGGTAATTCTAAAGTCACAGAGATGGGTCTTGCTTTTCCTTGTGCAGGTGCTGACTCTAGGCATGTGTGTCAAGTGTAGGGGAACAGGTGTTTAGTCCATGTGTGAGTGGCTGCCAGTCTCAGGTCAGGAAGTTTCCAGTAAAAGTGTCCCTGTGATGGTTGGGTTGGTTCCAGTGTCTCTTTGCTCATGTCCTTCCCTTCAAACTGCAGCTTTGCCCTGCTCGGCTTCAGGCCAAGGATTCCGACCAAGAGTCCCCTCTCCAAAGCAGGGAAGGAGGTGACCTCAGTAGTACCTTGTGTGCCCTTTCATATTGACAGCCATTGTGTTCTCTTCTCAGTGCTTCAGCACTGAGCTGTGCCTGACTCAGAACTGCGCCTGACCTGGGAACTTCCCATTTGAGACGTGACCGCTTTCGTTTTCCCCTGGCTTTCAGGTTCACTGATCCCCAAGCAGAGCTGTACCAGGCTGTCCTGGAGATCCAGAAGTCCTTCCTGAGCCTCTGCGCTCCAGGTGTGAGCCTGGAGAACATCTACAGCCTCATGCTGAGCCTTATGGGACAGAAGCTGAAAGAGCTGGGGATCCTAAAGAAAAGCACCACTGAGAACCACCTCTTCAAGGTACTTTAATTCTCTTCACCCTGGCATCCCCAAACCAGATCTGGTCCCTATCTCCTTGCAGGAAAGAGAATCTGTATGGCAATCCATGCACAAGCCCTGGGGACCTGGGTTCAGGGCTCACTTCTGTATATGGCTCTCATGTTGTTACAGCCCTGACAGGAACATGGCCAATAAAAATGTGAAGCAAGGGGAGACGATGCCTGTTTCTCTCAGCAGGTGGCAGCACAGCCAGATCAGATTGCATCAGCAGTTCTCAAGAAATGTAAAGGGGATGGGGTGGGGAAAGGGAGGTGGGATTAGATGTTTTGATTCTTTCTTACAATGAGATCCTTAGGTGGGGGAGGAGATTAGGGTGGTGCAGTGGGGTTAAGCATTGTAGGGAAGGATGAAGTGAAACCTTTGCAGCATTCTAAGCCTAGTTCTTAGAGAACATTTTATCCACATCACAAAATCACTGCACAGTTTGCTGCAAATTGGCAGGCTCTGTTGATGAGAGTGGTCCAGGCCTGGAGTATCCAAGGGCTGCAGAAGGTCAGAGCGGAACTATATTGGTAGAGGTGCTTGGGGGGCCTAAAACTGAAGTATGTGGTGTGTGGAGGCCAGGAGTGAAGAGGTTTGGCTACTCTATTGAGAACAGCAGGGAAGCTGCCTAGTTGCTCCACAATTTATCGTGAAATGGAGGAAAGCCCTCAGTGATCCTTTAGGCATGAGACTCACAGTCACTCCTTTACCGATAGACACAGCAATTAATGCAGGTGTAATATTGGCTCAAATCAGCAACAAGGCAGAGCAGCCTTACCTGGGACACTACTGATCATTGTCGCCCCTCTTCTGTAATGATCCCTAGAATGGTGCAGCCTGCTCCCCTCTCTGTATCCCCCCGCTTTTGTGGCTGGTGTGGTTGGAGAAAAAAAAAAGGCCCCATCTCTTTCTTCACCTTTTTGTGATTGGATTGTAATCCCAGCAGCATTAGGAGGAATAGCAAACGTGCCCATCTGCTGCATAACATGCACGATGGGAAGAAGAAAGAATGTTTGCAGAGACTGAGGCACAGTGTGGCCTATAACCTATTGAGCAACATATTCCATAAAATCTACGTCTACCTCTTTAGTCCTGCAGTTAGAACTCTGCCTTCCAATGCAAGAGACATTGAGTGAATGGCTCATTCCCTGGGCTGGGGGAAGGCTGGGAGTGCTTCGGGCAAGGCCCTTTCGCTTATTGCTTAAAAACACAGCTGTTTTGTGGATGCAAATAACTGCTGACACTATTTTGACCCAATTATTATCTGTGGGTTTAATGTGTAGTGCTTGGGCATCTAAACAGCAGATTGTACCTGCAAATCAGGTACTAGTATCTTTAGCTGGCCTCAGCTGCACCGACAGATTGAGTGTGCAAATTGGAGGGGGAACCCTCAAAATGTTACACTTAATGTTTACAAACTAAACATGTTCCTTAAACAGTGAAATTTTCCTTCTGATTGTTACTGCTGGATTTGCACCCATCAAGTGAAAACTGGTCTTCAACACTGGCGTCTTTCCACCTTTCACTGCCCAGAGTACTATCAAAGTCACTCCTCAAGCCCAGCCATCAGCAGCAAGACAGCCGGCTGGAATAGTGAGGGTTTATATACAGCGGGGAAGTCCTTTCTTCCCTCCCCTTCCTCTATAAGCTGCCCCAAGCAGTGGGGAATAAGAGAAACTTTCCTTGACAAAGCTTTTCCGGTTTGACCTCCTCCAGTATCGCTCAGCACACAGCCCTGCCCTCATCACCATGTGAGCCAGTGAAGGGGGGGGAGCATTCTGTAGTGTCTTCTCATCCTGCTCTTCCGAGGGGCTTTCTTCCCTCCTTTCCCTCAGGCGTTCATATCCCCCAGGATGACATGGCCGCCCCAGAGAGGTTCTTCAGTCTCAGTGCATTGAGGATGACATGGTGGTGACGGAAGATGTATCACTGATCCTGTCTGCAGACTGCCCCAAGAAGATCTGTCGTGTCGAGCAGATCTGTGGCCGCAGCCTGTGATTTTTCTCCTCCGCCTTATACACCCTGCTTGGGTTCCTCAGGAAATGTGCTCCCACACACACATGCAATGATAAGTTGTTGCTGATGTGGGGACTCTGTAGTTTGGACAGGGAATTGGATAGTTAATGGCTCAGGTAACGTCACTGTTAGAAAGCAAAGCAACATTTATTTACCTAGTTGACGTCTTTTCTAGGTAGCGCTGATTTAACGATCTAAAATCCGGGAAGTGGATCCCTCCTGCCACACAGATACCTTCACTTCTGCTCTCATGCCAATGGTGTAACACTCTTGTTCAGTTCTGTCAGCAGGACATTAGCCTCCTGGCTTGTTCTTCCTTGCAGGTCCTTGAACAGGATGCAGCGGCTGAGGGCCAGGTCCCACACATTGCCCTTTGTTAACCAGCCCAATCAGATGCTCATTTTCAAAGTGAAAAAAGTGAATTTTTCAGGGTAGTTGCACAAAGGTGCAATCGTTTTTCCAGCAGCAGAGGAAGTGATTAGAGGGGGTCAGGCTGGAAGGAACTTGTCTTTATTGGGTGTTGAGAAGGTTTTAGCATTTGGGGCTAGTGTGTTGGGGTCTTGTTTTCGAAGACATGGGAGGTTTCAGCAATTGCCAGGGAGGTCAACTTGTGTTGAGGCATGGGAGAGGTTAGCATTTGGGTGTGGGGACTAATTTGGTTCAGGGCACTTGCCATGGGGTTTGGATTGCTCAGTATTTCTGCATCCCCATCTCCTCCGCTTTGCCGTCTCCTTTCCTTTTCCTCCTCATCTCCCTGGTGATTTGAAAAATAATCCAATCTTAAAAGCATCAGTGGTACTTTGGACTAACAATGTTTTATTTCTTCTTGGACTGATGCTTTGTGCAGCAGCCAGTGCCACCTTCCTCCCTCTTCTGATAAAATAATAAACAACCTTAAGCAGGGGACTGGGATTCTTCATAGAAGGAAGGAAATTAGATGGGGGCACTAAAATGAACTGAAAGTAGAGTTGAATCATTTTTAAGTAAACCAAGACTGATCATCTACTCTCTCAGCATTTTACAAAGTGAAGGATGGTTAGAAAAAAAACACCAATTACACTTTGTCTGTAAAGCACTTTGGGATCTTTAAAAGAAAGGTGCTATCCTGGGTCTGTCTATGTATATATGTAGATATACAGATTCTATATCACACATTCAATTCAGCACTGAAAGAAATGATGCACATCTCTATTTAGTATCTCTATATTGCAATGCCTTTTAATAAAGAGATCTTTTTAAAAATTACCTTTTTAGTACAGCAGGATTCAGTTAAAGATTTTTATTGCCACATCTTTTCCTTCACGGCCAGACACTGGATCATAAACCCAGACATACAAGACTGCTGATTGCATGACTTTTACCCATCAGCGGCCACCTCCCTGTAATGACAACAGCTGAGAATGGAAGGTTATAGTTTTCCATGGAAATAGTCATTTTAAATGAATTTTAAAATTCCTCCAATGCTTGCACCCTAATGTATGTTTTCGTGTCTCAGATGTGCAGGAGTCTCATTTAATATACTGAGACTGATGCTCATTATTTTAAAGGGACATTTGTCAACTAGATTTAGGATTGAATTCAGGTTGAGTAAAAAGAAGGGATTTGGCAAACTTAATATAATAGAGTTGTTTTCATGCAGGGATAATACATTTCTCAAAACTTTTCCCCCTTTTCTCTAAATGCTTCCCTTGTGATGCCTAACACGGCACAGCATTAGGTTAGTGGTATGAGAATAAAGTGAAAGTGACCATCTAGTTTTACTATTCACACTGCATGATGTGCACATAAATGAATAGCATCAACATGGAAAAGCAAATTAGACAGTAAATATTTTCCAGGTTGATAATTTGAGGTGTTAGTGTTAATAACACAGATAAGGCATTTTCATTTATTATGACTTTTGTCTTGACAGCCTTTGTGTAACTTGTAGACTTAGGCCCTGATCCTGCAAACACTTAGGCACATACATAACTGTAGACATATGAGAAGTCCTCTTGCTTTCCAACCCTTGTTCCATTGAAAGCAATGGTAAAACTCCAACCTGTTCAATAGGACCAGGATCTTGCCTTTAACTGGAAGTTTATATATACTTGACTAAACACTTCCAAACATCCTGTCCCAGCAAGCACTGTGTCTCAGTTAAAACCTAACATGAATGCTGTAGGGAATGGGGGAGGATATAGTCTTAATTTTGGTTGTTCCACAGTCCTGGTCAGGAACTTTTAGAGGGGATATTTTCCAGGACACTACATGTATGTGTATATGAGGAAAAGCTTCCTCTATTCCTGTGCACCTTCACCGTGCCCTACTCCTTCCTGCATCCAGGCAGAAACCCACTGTAGATTCCCTGAAGGGCTCTTGGCCTTTGGTGTCATGGTGGACATGAGATGGCAATGTGACCAAGTGGGTAGAGCATTGGCCTGGGATTCAGAAGACCTAGGTTCTATGCTCAACTCTATCACTGGTCTGCTGGGTGACCTTGGGCATGTCGCATCACCGTTCTATGCCTCAGTTTCCCCAACTGTAAAATGTAGATAATGATGCTGACCCTCTTGCTAAGGTGCCTGGAGATCTATGGATGAAAAGTGCTACATAGGAGCGAGGTGTTGTTATTTTCAGTGCTGGCCCTTATGCCTGCCAGTCTCATATTTTTGACTGAAAGTGGAGCAAGAGTTTATGCAATGCTGGCAACTTAAAATCGATGCTGGTTCTATCTATCTTTTTTACCTAACTGTGTGTTAATATTATGATATTGTATATTCAAGACTAACACATTGTGAGGTCCTGTCCACCAATTAAATTATTACAGTTAGAAGAAAGGTTTAACTGCCAATAAAGGAATAAATCGCAACAATAATGTGTACAAGCCTGAGCCTGTCCGGAGGTAGACGGGGGTAAGAAGAGGTCACAATTAAGGAGTTAGGTCCCAATTCTGCCCTTGGATCTGCACAGGCAAACCTCAGCTGACTTCAGTGGGGCTCCACACAGGCCTGAGGGTTCACCTGTTCAGAGCAACTTGCAGGATCAGGGTCTAATTTGGTAGATATTCCATAGCTAAGGTTCCTAACGTTCCATTAAAAACACAAGTTCCTTTGGCTCTGCTATTTCCCACGTTTAGTCTCTGGGCAGAAGTGAACCTTATGTACAATTAAATGATTGATTAAAAAGAAGGAAATTCCTACAACAATGAAAAGTCCAAGGTTAAGGCTGAGAATTTTAAACACAAAAAGGTCAGGACATTCTCAGTTAATATTTCAACACCACACTTATGTCTGCCACTTTCTATAGCTGCCCACCTCTCCTGGCATGGACCAGTGCCCCCTCCACATTACATTGCCATCCAGCCTCCAGGTATAGACTTGAGATCTCTTCATACCACCACCCACACTTCACATATTAGCTGAAGAATCCTATGTACTGCCATTCAGCCTGCATCTATAGGTCACAGCATCATTTCCTTGCCATCCACTGTGTACCCTCTAAATATCCCATCATCCCCCTCTTCTCTTTTGATAACTTTCACCGCTTTCTCAATTCTTACATATATTAAAGAAATCCCATCTGCTCTCCCTCTATGAAGTGGGTGATTGAGTTTTCTTATGTAATAAAAACAGTAGCTATGCATAAATGTAAGACAACTAAGGCTTGTGGTAATAGTGTGTAGGATATGGTCTAGCCCTGGCCTGTATGCAAAGACTTAGGTTAAGGTTAGCAGCCTGCTTTGGGAAGATGAGCCTCTGGTTCTTATTGGGAAAACAGGCTGCAATAATCCAGGGGAGAGAAGGGAGATGAGTCAAAATTGACACTGAAATCTTAATTGAATAATTTAGAATTTTTGTTAAAAATTTTCAGCCTTTACTTTGTGGTAAAGTTGACTTTGCTTCTTTTCTGTATTTGCTACCACCCTAATTTTATTATTTATACACTTTTCTTACCATAATAATGGGAGCTTCCTTTCCCTGCAATCAACAGCTGGAGGTAAGGTAGATTGGTCATGGAATGGCTGCAGGATCTGAGTTCAGGTTGGCAAATAATTGATGGCAAACAGTACACGGGACTAGGATTACCCTATCCAGAGGCAATTACTTATATCACCAAGGGTGACCCTCTTTTTTGCATCCTACCCCCCCCCCCCAACTCTTCCTTCACTATCTCTTCCCACAAGACCAGTGTGACTGAAATCCATACACTTACTACATAAGCACATCCCTCTGCTGTCAGCACAAGGAGAGGAAGGATGCCATGTTGCATTTATTCCCCTCCCCTTACCTGTATACACCAAAGGCATTCTCTGCATTCCTGATGTTTCTCCTCTGCTAGGTATCACACCAGTCCCTGGCCTTCAAGGTTTGCCAGCCACTGCTGATTTTTTAATGGATCTTTGCCAGCAGCCTTAGCTTTTTAAAGGATGATCATCCAATTTATTTCAAGAGCCAGAATGCTACAGCATATATGATGCAATATACCAGAACAGTAGGATAGCATTTGTGCTTTCAGATCGGAACAGTGAGCTGGGAAACAGCATTGTGATGTGATACAAATTACTGGCAGCTCTTTAGCTTCCCAGCTAAAGAGAAGCAGCTGGGGTGTCATTCAACACTGCTCCTTAATCAGTAAGAGAAGTCACTGCTAAGCTACATGAGGTGCAATGCATCGTTCCTGGTGGATTTAAACATGTTGCCTCCCACAGCATTCCCAACACTCACTTAGCAAGGGAACAGGAACTGAACAGTTTTCCTGGCCCCAGGGGCAGTGGGCAACAGCCTCAGGTCACCAATGTGGGATTTTCCCGTTGAAAAACATGCTTTGCAAATGCTTGTTAGGGACAGAATGAGCCTTGGGGCAGGTCAACACTAACTGGTGGCAGCATCGCCACTGAAAATGAGTTGGACAAGAACCAATGTAGTCTCATGCATGGTAGCACAGAGCGCTAGCCGACCCGCATTGTCCCCTGCTGCCCTGACGACTAGCACCTTGAAAGACCGTGTCAAGCTACGTTTGTTGGGAAGGAGACACTCAGTTTGAATTTCTGTAGCTGGAGGCAGCGGGCCAAGTCCTGCCTGTGGCTGCCCCAGTGCAATCTCCTGTGGGTCCCTGGGGTCACCGCCATGGAGCTGAGAGCAGCAAACAGCCTCCCGCAGGCGGCCGGCCTAGCGCGGGCTCTACGCGAGCCTAGCGGCACCCGGCCGGCACGGGGTAGCCACGCGGGGCTCTGCCCTGCCGCACGAAGCCCCGGCCGGTTCCAGCCCGAGCCACTGGGTCGAGCGAGGCCTGCAGCGCGCCCGGGCTTCGCGCACCTCGCGGCCTCAGGCCAAGGCTGCGGACGAGGCGCTGCGCGCGCGCGCCACGGGGCCGCGCAGATTGGCGAGCGGGCGGGGCGGGGCTGGCCCCCCAGCAGGACTCCGGCGCTCGGGAGAGAAGTCTTGCGTCTCCCTTTAAATGCTGCAGCTGCAGCTGCTGCTGCTGCTGCCGGGCCCAGCCCCTCCCCCCCATTGGGTTGCGCAACTCTGTCATGGGGGCGGGAGAGGCTGACTCTGGGCTCCGCCCTGGCCGGCGCCTTTAAGAAACCAGTGTCATGTGACGCTTCATTGCTCTCATCCCCCACCCAGCACACACCTGTTTGCGTGCGGGGAGGGGCGAGGGGAAGGGAAAAGGGAGGCTGTCGCGAGTCTTCGTCTCCAGCCCCGCGCATGCGCACTAAGGGGACCTGGAATCGTGTATTCAAAATGGCGGCGGCGATGGATGTGGACACCCCGAGCGGCGCCAACAGCAGCGCCAGCAAGAAACGCTTCGAAGTGAAGAAGGTGCGGTCTCTGGGGGGCGCCACCCTGACAGCTGCGGAGGGAGATGGGGGCGAACGGGCCGGTCACGCCGGGGCGAGGAGGGGGCGGGTTTTGTTCTCAGGGGCCGGGTCTCCGGTTCCGCACTCCTCAGGCGGGGGCGGGGCTCTGGGTTTCTGGCGGAGTTTGGGGCCAATGGCTGAGGCGGGGTCGCTGTACGTGGGGGATGGAGGAGCCAATCAGCCGCGCTGTTGTTGCCGGGTGACAGCGGCGTGCGGGGAGGGGCGGAGGGGCGGGGCTGTGTCAGGGAGGCGCCCGCTCTCTTACAGGGGCCTGGGCGGTGGCATGTGGGGGCGGGGCGACGCTTCGGCTCAGCCACCTCTGTCAGGGCGATGCTGCGGGGCCTGGCCGGGCGGACACGGCTGCGTGCCGGCTGCCTGGGGCCTCTGGTGTGGGCCTGCCCCAACACAGAGCCACCATGACGGGGCCTCGCTGCCGCTTAATTTGGTGATGTCAGGACGTGGGACCCCTCGCCTGGGTGGCTCTGCCGCCTGGCTGAAGGCTCCTTTTTCCTGACCCCGATCTAGTCTTCGGGGTGGCGTAGGGGGCCCCCGGACAGCGCTCCTGCTCCTCTGCCAGTGGCTTTGGCTCCTCTTCCCCACCCCCGGACTCTGCCTCGAAGCTGGCTGGGGCCCATCCAGGAGGAAGGACATTTTGTCTCATTTCCTCCTGTCATTCAAACCCCAAAACGAAGGGTCAGGGAGCCAGGGGTGCGCTGGCAGCCCAGGAGCTGGCCCTGAGAGATGAGGCTTCTCCTGTCAACCCAGTGAGAAGTTTGTCCATGGAGACCTCCACTAGGCAAAAGTGAAAAGGGTGCTCAGGACCTCTCATAACCTCCCTTTGACACTTGAGTGACAGCAGTAGTGGCTGACCCCATGCCAGTAGTGTGTGTGAATATGTGAGTTTGATTGCGGGTCAGACTGGCTCATGCTGAGTGAAGGTTGTCCTACATGCCCTCCTCTGGCAACACATGATGTCAGAGATCTCGTGACTCTAGTCAGAGCTCCTAGTCACAGGCCTGTTGGTTACTCCAGCTTTGCCCAGTGGGCATGGATACAACATCACTAGAAATGAAGACTCTCTAACTGTAGCGTAGTTGATTGGATCATCATCTTCCTTCCCCTGTAGCTATATTGGCTTTACTGACCTAACAGAAGTAAAATAAGCAATACAATCCTGATTTTTATCTCTAAATTTAATAGCTGTGACTTGGCTACATCAGCTCTCCTGAGTTAGAAAGTTTTTACAAGCTTACATTGTTACTTCTCAGTTTAATGGTAGCTGTGGTCAGAAATCTGGGCCTGCAGTTTATGCAGCATGAAAACACTGAGAGGGGAGGGAGAGTATGTTGTACAAAGACATATAATGAGCAAGTAAGGAGAAATTTAGGACGAGTATCAGGAAACACTTCCTAATGGTGACATCTGTTGGTAGGATGGACTCTGAGGAAGTGATGGAAATATCACTTGATTTGCTTATATACAGGAAAATATATACTGTGGAGAACAGTCACTTACTGGAAAGGGAGTTAGACAATAATCTCTAGACTGATTATATTGCAGTAATATAAGTTAGAGTTGCCACCCACAATGTCAGGCAAGCGAGTTCTGGTATCCTGTATAATTATGAAGTGTCTTCTAATTTAATCTCTTTGGGGGGCAGAGAAGGGGATGGGATGCACTTTCTGTTATAATTATGTATCATTTGGCTAAGAGTTCCAATCCTGTGATTTCCCCCCCCCCGCCCCAAATATTGTCACTTTAAATGCATAGCAGACCCTCTTCTTGTAGGCTTTTGTGATCATGGAAGCCAAAGTCCCTTTTTTTGGGGGGGGGGGGGGGGGCACATCTTTAAAAAGGTGGGTTTTAGGGGTTTCACACTGGCTCTCTTCTTTTCTCCCCCCCCCCCCCCACGTATTCAGACACCCATATTGGATCCTCGGATGTGCCCTGCAGTCCTTTGTGCTAGCTCCCATTGTGTTTGAAATAAGGGACTTCAATGTAGGGTGGCATATAAACTGTCTCAAGTAATTGGTTCTCATTGTTCCGCAGTGGTGACTTATTGGTAGGGCTACTGCTGATAGTGGTAGCTTCCATTTTGTCAAGGACATCTGGATTGGACTTCCAGTAAGGTGCACACTTTCCGTCCATTCCACCAGTCCTAAAGATATGGCTCGGGGAGCAAAAGACCCACCTGAATATGTGATTCAGGTCTCTTGAACAGAAATACGAACAGTTGCATTTGTTTTTGTAAAAATAAGGGACTTATATTTAAGAGTGACTGGCTTATGTAAGTAAATAAACCTCTTTCCTAACTAGGAGTCTGTTTTTATATTTATGTTTCTTGTGTAATAAATAATTCCTCTTGTTTCCTGGGTTGGCAGGAAGTGCTTGGGTCTTGGGGTGGATTCAGTAGTGTCTGATTACTCCCAAGCAACTCTACCTGTTCCAAAGAGTGGTGGTGGTGGGTTTTCAAGGAGATCTCCCCACCTGTGCTCTGAAGAGCTGGGATCTCAGGAATAGTGCAACAGGGAAGGAGGGCCAAGGCATCCTCTGACAGATACTGTAAATTCAACAGAAAATTTGTTCTTCTTTCTCTTTGTAGTGGAATGCAGTAGCTCTCTGGGCCTGGGACATTGTGGTTGATAACTGTGCCATTTGCAGGAACCATATCATGGATCTGTGTAAGTAAATGGAGTGGGGGGAAATTACAGGCACTATAGCTATTCAGACATGGCAGTTCCCTCACAGATGTGATGCACAGCCAAAATCGCCTCTTAAAGTGAGATTCTTTTCAAAGCCCGAAATTGCAAGCCTGTGTTTTGGTAATGTCTAAAGGCCAGGTTTCAATCTCTTACCTTCTTCACCACCACATTTCCCTTTTCCCCCACTTTAAAAGAGGGACGAATTGAGGAATTAAATTGGTATCACACTGCTACACAGGAGCCAATGTTGGCTGGGCAGGGATTTGGAAAGAACTGTGGCGAGGTGGAGTAATGATGAGGGGCCAAAGGAGAGGTGAGATTATTTGGGGTCAGGAATCATGCATAAACTGAGCTAGTTAGAAAACCCATATTGACTGTTTCATTAAACCAGTGAAGATTGTGACACGCAATAGTTCTACAATTACTGACACACCAATTACTGACACACCACATCAGACCACTAACTTCAGTTGATATCACTCCACAGAAGATAGCATTAGCTACCTCATGCTGGGTATTATAATCTGGAATTGTGTGGTGGCTATCCAGAGGCACGTGGATTGTTTTGTTATAGAATAGACAAACCAAACAACCATAAATACTTGAACAATACAAACGTTACCCTTAAATGTCTGCTCTGTTTTATCTGGGAACACTTACAATAAGCTTAATTTTACAAATAAATATCAAAACACTTACTCCATATGAAGGGTATTAAACTGGAGTTCAGTTTTGAAGATTTCAAACTTGAAGTGTACATGCACACACAGATCAGTCACTGATGTCAGTTCTGCAAAGAGTTACAAAATGAGTACAAAAACAGATTCTCAGAATCGAGAGTGGTACCAGAGGCACAAAATCTAACTGTCCCCCCTTGCCTTAGTGTAGATGAACAAATAAATATTTGGCATCCTCTAGGTGAATGTATGAGAACAGTTTTCCAAGGCTGGTCCTGCTTTGTTCATTATCTTTAATCTCGTAATATAAAAAGTAGCCCTCTCCCTGCCCCCAAGGAGAGAGAAATCACCCTGAGGTAGACACCTGCCATGTAAAATTTCAGCTTAAATGGGTAAGGTTTTGCAAAGTTTATAGGCAACTGAAAATATAAGAAATGTCAGGCAATATGAATGATATGCAGCATTACCAGCTTCCTCCTATAACGAATATGCAATGTAATATACTAGCAAAAAAGTCTAGTGCAGACTTGGGCTGCATACATTGAGCTATTAAAGAAGCCTCTCTCTGTGCAGCTCTGGTGACGCTGCACCTGCAATACTGTATTGGGTTTGGCCGTCTCATAACCACAAAAATATATACAAACAAGATTGAGTCCAGAGAAGAGAGACACAATGATTAAGGGGTTGAAGGGATTAATTTGAGAAGACTAAACTAATTGTGAATAGCTTGACTATGTGATAACTAAGCCTGGAACATAACTGTCTACAAATATTTGGAGGGTGTAAACATTAATGCAGGAAGGAAATATGGTAGAAGGGATTATAACTAGAAGTGATCATATGACATTGAGCAGAAGAATGAGGCTAAATATTGAGACGATCCAATAGAAATCTATAAAGTACTGGAATAGTCTTCCAAAGAGCGCAGTGGAATCCCCTCCTGTACCAAATTTTAAAAACTGGACTGGGGAAGCCCTAGAAAATGTTGTAGGAAACAGATCTGCACTAGCAGTAAGGTGATTAGTTGGTTTGATTGTTTCTTCCATGTCTGACTTCTGATACAGGACAGTAGCTGAAGTCATGAATAGTTCTAGAAGGCAACTTTGCAGGGAGAAAGAGAATACCATGTAGTGTGTATTTTCACAATACTGTTGCTCAAAAAGGAGCCACTCTTTTTAAAAAAAAAAAAAAAATGTCTCCTGGGTAGCCACACCTTAACAAGTATTAATTTGGAGGCCTATTAATATAGCTGCAAATAAAGGAGAACCATGCCTTATTTTCGGTCAGCAACTATTAGGGAGAAAATTGAAGCTTAGGTTACTTCTCTTTCCATATTAAAATGCCGAAGGCTGCCAGAATAGTGTGGGAAACAAAAGCGGGGCTCTTCATGGAGAAACGCTGAAATACATGTTTACTGTGGGATCCTGACCACTCTCCTAGTGCAAGACATTTGGGCTGCACTTCTTTCAAATACTACAAATAGCTCATGCTTGTCCACAAGACTCCAGGTCTCTGCCACACCCCTTTTGCCTTCACTTCAGATTCTCTGTCACTAGCAGAGAGAAGTAGTTAAGCACTCCCAGGTTATCTACTATAATCTCTGCTTTTATAGTTTAATTTTGGGCAGCAGCCAGCAGATATCTCCTCTGCTTTGGGGGGGGGCGGGGAGCGGGGGGCAGAATTTTCAGGATTCATTCCCTGAATGAAGCCACCCATGGAGCTCCTTCTCTCCCTTTGTTAACCACTTGTCTGTCATGGTGGAGCTGGATACGTGGAGAAGCAGAAGGTCAAGAGGTGATCCATCTGCAAGGACGCTGCCTTGGGAGCTAAAGAATGGGAGTACGTCTATGATTGCCTCCAGCCTGCCAAAACTTGCCCTATTAGGGAAGGAGTTCAGTTTGGATGGCTAGTTTGGGGGCCTTTGCATCCATCAACACCAGCTTGGGGCTCCCCCAGAGATGTCTCTTCAAGCGGTCTGCCCTCTTAAGTGTTTGGGACTCTGCAATATGAACCATACTTGCTGATCATCAGTTCTTCAGGAATAAGTCCAAAACTCCTTTCAACACCCTTCTCTTCCCCCCTTCCCCCCCATCCAGTCTCCCTCTAAAGGGAAAAGCTCCAGGATCCTACTTCAGGTTTTTAAAGTGAGTAATTTTATTTGCCAAGGAATCTGGTGTCCTGTTTGGCCCATCTTATTCCCAAGAGGAAGATCTGGACACTCAGGGAAGCTTTCCCCTACGCTTCCTCTCCAATTTGAATACTGAATGATGCGGACCACCAGAGCTCAAAACATGCACACCCCTACAGATTAGTCTGAGACAGAACACCAGCTGAGACAGAACTTTGTAGATGACCATGATCACCTCAAAATGGCAAAAGTGGTCTAGATCCTAATCACCTTCCACAAGTTCTAACTTCTCCTTAGGAGCAAAAGATCATAACCCCAAGCCAGAGAAGCAGGATAGATTCTTTCTTCCTCTTGCCATTTCAAATATTTCTAGGGGAAAGAGGCCATCAAGATCAAGCCAGCAAAACAAGACAAACCAGCTAAAACCAAGGATAAATATCTCCTATCCAACACTAAGGAAGAGTTTGCCACAAATGACGACAAATAAAATAAATCTTTATACTGTGTTCGTGTTGATGGAACCATGGACTCGGGGGGACAGGGCTGGGGAGGGACACACAGAGCTATGATCACTAATTTAGTGAGCAGGTGCCAACTTTGGTCTAAGTCCTGGACAAATGGATAACTATTCAAAGTAAATCCTTTGTGCCTCAGAATTATCAGGTGGAATATGTTGAGAGAGAAGCTTGATGGGTTATACCCAATACTATGGACATACCAAAGCATTTTCTCCTCGCTTTTCAAAGTCTGGGAAGGAGCAGAAGTTCTTTTAATCCTTACCCCTAGCAAAGGTAGCAGAGAAGGGATGACTCATGTTCTGGATCTAGGTATTACCTCTGGAATGTCTGAGGGAAGCTAGTACAGACCAAACAGTAAGTATGACTAGAGCCATCTTACCTCCATGCAGAAATAGGGTTAGGGCAAGATATCCTACTTCTCAGAGCGTAGGTCCCAGTTGATTTTGGAGAGATGTATGGGTGATTGCGCAATTCAGATGCTCTGTGGAGCATCAGGCTCTTCCATATACCTTCACTTCATTTTTCAGTCTCGAGAAATCGGCATACAATTATCCTGAAGGTAATTTCTCACCTCCTATAACTATGGGTGATTGAGCTTTTTCTCTCAAGATGAAAGGTGCTCAGAGATCTATTCAGTATCCATAGTAAGAAAAAGACCTTGTGGAATCTCAGCCATCTTAGACCTTGAGAGTCTAAACAGTTCCACTAAGAAGATAAAATTCAGGATGGATTCTGCCAGATTCCCCAACATAAGGAGGTCTGATGGAGACACTGCATCAACAGACTATCTGGAATGGTCCCCAACCCCCAAGAAGTAGACTAGCTGATATCCAAGCACCTACATTATCCCTAGGTTGACTTATTAGTATCAAGCAGGAATGCAAAGGCAAGACTCTTCTGCATGAGGAAAGCAGGCCAAAGATTACTAGGAATGGACACTGGCTCATAGGTGACTGAATAAAGTCTGTGGTTCCCCCTTCTGCTCCTAGGAAGAGTGACTTTGATTAAAATATTATTGTTTTTTAAATTTGCCACCCCAAATTGGCCAAAGGAAAGTTGTTGCAGCTGTCTCTGTTCCTGTCCTAGGATGTCCTCTTGCTTCCTAATCCGAACTATATAAGACTGAGTCTGGGCATTGAAATGACAAATTCCAAACCAGTGGGCCATTCTCCAAAGTAACAGAAGCTCTGTCAGCCTCCTGAATGCCTTCCACCTTCTTGAGCTACTAAAGAATTTGGACACAGTTCCATTGGTGTCAAGATTGAAAGGTCAGCAACAAGAAGCCAGGTGTTCGGTTCTTCTGAATTTCTTACGAGATGGCCTAGATTTTGAACCTAAGACTTTCCACAGTCACATCTTTTCATGAAAGATGTGGCCAAGCTCTGTGCTACATGAATAAGTTTGCACAAGTACTGATTGTTACAAACCAAATATCTTGAACAAGGGGGAGAGGGCAGTCCCAGATAGAGAATCTTGAATAGCAAATCTTCCTCTTAACTAAATCTTTCCTCACAATTTTGATACAATAACCCATAATAACAGGTTTCAGAGTAGCAGCCGTGTTAGTCTGTATCCGCAAAAAGAACAGGAGTACTTGTGGCACCTTAGAGACTAACAAATTTATTAGAGCATAAGTATATGCATCCGAAGAAGTGGGTTGTAGCCCATGAAAGCTTATGCTCTAATAAATTTGTTAGTCTCTAAGGTGCCACAAGTACTCCTGTTCTTTTAACCCATAATAATAATTAATAAACAAAAATAAAAACCCTTCAAAAGTCAAACAGACTTTGGTATGACCAAATTAGAAATATTTATCTTTACAATTTGGCAAGCAGACACATTTCACTGGCAGATGATATAGGTACTCCTACACAGTGTCAACCCCCCCCCCCCCCCCCCCCCCCCCCCCCAAAAAAAAAACCAACAACAAAACTAAGAAAGTGGACAGAAAAATCTGTCTTCATTAATAAAGATTGACTAGTCCCTCCCTCCCCAATTTGGAAAAAATCTTACTTAAACCCAGTGATTTCCAACACTTTGCTTGTAGTAAGTCCAACAGAACAAAGAGCTTGGGTATTTTTCCACATTTACTGTAGTAAAGAGGACTGTTTGATGTTACAAGTAGAAAGGGTCCCACTTCTGAATGTGTGTTTAATCTTTTTCTACAGGTATAGAATGTCAAGCTAACCAGGCATCGGCTACCTCTGAAGAGTGTACTGTTGCATGGGGTGTCTGCAATGTAAGGCAAACTGCTTTCACTAACCAGCTATTATGAAAAAATTAGGTCCCCTCTTTTCTATTACTCAAAATCAGAATAGAGAAAGTCTGCTAATTCATTAAGATGGTCTCATAGTCATTTACTAGGAAAGAATTTTCAAACCCTGGATGCTTACTGGGACATTGAGAGATGACTAGAAGAAGGGAAGAGGAAAATGAAAAAATGAGGGTTGGGAATGTGTACAACAAGACAGGTTGGGAAAAAAGAATACAGAAAAGGAAGGGGTGAAGGATAGAGATACCTCTGTACCTTGTTGCTTGGCAATATTGTAGGAATTTAATTTTGAGATGTGAGTATCTCTGAATATTCAAGGGACAGGCTCATAGCTAGGAGTTGTCCCACCATCAGAAAACGAAGTGTTACTTGGATGCCCACACATCGATTTCTCTTCATGTGCAAGCCTATGTGAAGGGTCAATTTTTGTTGATCCAGAGGGTTTGTTTCTGTATTAAAAAGAGACCCCCAAATTGTTTGATCCAGTTAATTTCAGATTTTCCCATTTTGCTGAGGCATCACTGTCCTTCAGACAGGGTACCAGCCACGTCTCTAGACTCAAGAATGCAAATCAGCATTTCCCCACCACCTCATGTCCTGGCAAGGGCATACTGTGTATGTATGCAAGGCATGCATTGCATGCCCGAGGACTGGTTTTGCCTGCGGAACAGTTCTGTCCAGCCCCCGAACGCGTATGAAGGATGCATTTTTTGTAGAACAAAATGGCATCCCGCACACAGCGTGACCACATGTCCATTGTACGTGTGAGGTCACAACACATGCAGGATGCTATTTTGCCTGGAGGTGTGGCACTGTTTGCCTGACTAAAAGTGTCATGGTATGCCACTGTGTCCAGGGTAACATTTAAAGAATTGCATGAAGAAACTACTCTTGCCAGACTTGGACCTGGCTACATTACAAAAACTACTATGTGGTGGAGCCATGTTACAACAAGATAGTGCCTCAACAAGGCTAAAAACAAAGTTGTATCTGTCTACGGAGGCGAGATCAAATGATGGCTTTTAAGCATGTTGAGGAACTTGAGTACTGGAATTGGGATTCCCAACATAAGCCTTTAATGGTACAGACAAATGGGACCCTAATTTTTAAGGAGCTGTATGGGGAAAGCAGGACAGTGTCTGCAGCAAATATGTAATAGAGCTTTCTCTCTGGCCTCCCAAAGTCACTTGTATTCAAACCTCATTTGGTTCAGAGTACTTGCAGAATGCTTCCTTCAGCCTGTACCTTCATCTCCATCATTCCTGCCCTTCAGGACGTCCTCTGGTTCTTCATATATTTGTCCACTATGAAATTCCTCTTCTTTGCTCCATAGACGTTCTCTGTCGGCCTCTGCTCTGCTAGTACTGACAGCTTCTGAACCCTCCTCTCCCTCCTTTGTCAGAAATCAATCATGTGCCGTGGCATCAGCTGTGAAACAGCCTCTCTGCTACTACTTCATTGATATTTCCCTTCCTTTTCTAAACTGATCAAAACCATCCTCTTCCTTGCCATTTATCAGTGAGCTCAGTCAGGTCCCCACATCTTTGTTTACAAACACACTGTATCCTTTTTTTATAGTGACCCTGTCATTGCTTTAATTTCTCTGTATTAAGAAATTCATGAACAGCACCTTATGAAACTATGTAACTTGGACCTTCTCTTTCAGCATGCTTTCCACTTCCACTGCATCTCTCGTTGGCTTAAGACTCGCCAGGTGTGTCCGCTGGACAACAGAGAATGGGAGTTCCAAAAGTAGGTATCCTGTGCCTTTCCCAACATGGAACATGCTATTGCCCATCCATTGGCTCTTGTGATGAGTGCTAGGCATTGTTAATCTCTGCTAGATCTTGCTGATAGAGCACCCGGGTATCTTTCTCATTTCTGGGTCTGGCAGCATACTCTGTTCCTACTGGGAGGAGTTTTCTGTGGCACTGTACAGCGATCTTTGCTAACAGAGTTGATGGGCTCTGAAGGGTGTCCAGATAGTCCTGGTGTAAGTGAGAGCAGTTATAAACTGGAGCTCTACATCGACATTTTCTCTAGAGAGCATAGAGAAGTGAAATTCACTGATAGCAGAGCCCCACATGAGTGACTTGGGTTCAGAAACTAACCTGGGTTAAATCCATTGCTCCAAAACCTGGGTATTGTGTTTGTCAAGATGCCAAAAATTGCATCAGGTCACTCTGACCTTGCATTGTTGAGTTTTGTTTTAAAACCCTATTAAGGTTACAGATGAATAAAACTAACTTAGCTGTCTTGGCTTGGTGGATGTTTGCTTGCAGTGCAGAACCACCAAGTAAATGAGCCAGACTGATGGCCTTGCCTAAAGACCCATCATTAGAAGAGCCAGAGAAGCTGCTGATTAGGATTGAGGGGCATTGACCTGTTTATATGGGGGTACAGATTGGGTTGGAGATGAAGTAAGCTGAAAATGGTATCAAGAAGCTTACCTAGCTCCCGCCCCACTCTGTGCCTGGTTTAACTGAATCCTTTATCCATTAACCACTCACTTTGCTAGTTACAGATTCACCCAGATTTTTTAAAAAGAGCATTCTCTTTAAACTGAGTCCTGACTTCTAAAGCAGGAGTGTTAAAATTTCTCAGTCCCATATTTGGGAATTAATTGGCACTCAGTTGTGTAAATGGCTGCTTCTGTGACAACTTCAGCACCAAAGTGCAGGATCTGAACATCTTAAGGCAGCCAAAATTGAAAACTGGACCCATGGGGCAGCTATTCTGTTTGGCTAATGACTAAGATGCCTAGGTACCAGTATGAGACATGAACTGGCTTACATTTTACACATGCCTAGTAATGTATAAGAGGTAATGACATGCTCCAGCCTCTCTACACCAAGGACAGAACTGAGAAGTGGAGTTTAGGCAGAGGATTAGGATGATAGGGTCACAAGTCCATGAAATGGTGAGCTGTTTAGTCTCCCCCAATTAATCACTAATGTCTGGGAGGTTTAAGGAAAAAGTTAAATAGGTACCTTTTGCATTTTGCTATTTCTACTGAGGTTGAAATATATATTTGTATGTTGCATGTTAATTGGATTAAATATTATCATGAGAGTAAAGCTGGTGCCAAAAAATCAACATTGGTATTCAATATAAAAATAACAAGCATGGTAACATAACAAATGTTTGTATTTTCAGGTATGGGCACTAAAGAAAGATGGTCACCAAGTTTACCATTCTGTCACCAACATAATTGGCTCCTCTTGTTAATGGGTCTGTTTTAGGAATTCTGTAAATCAGTTATACATATGTCTTGTTTTTTGCTTTAATCTTAATGCTGCCATATTGTATACTCTTAAATAAAATATTGTTGGAACATCCTATCTAACTTTGTCTTGTATTCATGAATGAAATGATTGTGAACGGGGTGTGATCCTTTTCAAAGGGAAGCCAACTGGCTTTTATTAGTCAGTTTAGTGTTAGTGACAGTTCTGGGGACTACCATCCTGTGTTCCACAAGACAGAACTTTCCATACAACCTGCCTTGTCAGTGTGCCTGATTTCTCACCAAGCAATTTAAACCACATCTTTGCACCTACTAAATTCTATGAGAGGTCAATTGGAGCAGTTCCTGGCCCTTAATTCTTAGGGGTGTTAGTTGTGCTGACAGTATTTTTGAGATGAACACTTTTCTGCTAGAAGGCAGACCGTGAGATCACTTGCTCATTTCATACAAATTCCCTGTTGTCATCAGATGGAAATTACTTTCCATTGCTTCTGATGTGGAACTCAAGTAGAACAGGTGATTTACAAGGAGAAAACCTCGTTAGCAATTCCCAGTTCCTTGAACCCATTCAGTTTGGTGGTGGTGAGCTGGGTGCAGGTTCTCAAATGTTGCTAGTCATAAAACACTTCTAAATAAAAGGTGCAAATAAGGTCCCTGCCTCAAGTAGCTTGCATTTTAAATTGTTTTCAAACCCACAAATGGGGCAGTGAATGAGCAGATTAAAACTGGGTGACCTTCACTTCTAGATCCCCAGTTGAAATCAAGCCTGGGGTCATATGACCCAAAGTCATTAATGTCTGATCACTACATAGTGGTCTATGTTAAACTTGTTCTGTCTAGTTCCCAGTTGACAACCATCCATATAATAAAATCATAATGTGGCATCTTTATTTACAGTCTCAGCAGAAAGGCCAGGGACTCAAATGACCATAGAGATAAAATCTTATCACAAAATATGGTCCTACCGCATTAGAGTTAAGGCATATGGTGGTACTTTAGGAAAATTAACATTCCTGTGCTGTGCTAGATCTATAAATGAATGACTTTGGTTTCCAGGGCTGTTGGTTTCATACCTTTCCCAAAGTACTAAATTCCCACCAAATCTCTTTTTAAATTGACATTTTTTAGTCTCTTAATGCTGCTTAAAAAAAATCCCCTGCAGATCATTGGCTTCTCTCTGATTACTCATTCTAGTGTAGTAAAATTAAACTATTGAGTCTCTGATAAGTAGCTTTGGCATGAGGTATTAGTTTAATCATTGGAAGTAACCATGTGCACAGTAGATCTATTCCAGTTGTGCTACCTTGGGATCTACACATGCTCTCTGGCCAGTTGTTGAGGCTGGTTAAGCTTAGTAACTAATCTGCTGCTGAGCACTAGAGCAGTGGTTCTCAACCAAAGGTACATCAGCTCATCTAGATAGTTGCCTGGTTTTACAACGGGCTACATAAAAAGCACTAGCAAAGTCAGTACAAACTAAAATTTCATTCAGACAGTGACTTGCTTATACTGCTCTATATACTATACACTGAAATGTAAGTACAATATTTATATTCCAATTGATTTATTTTATAATTATATGGTAAAAATTAAAAAGTCTGCAATTTTTCAGCAATAGTGTGCTGTGACACTTGTATTTTTTTTTATAAGCAAGTAGTTTTTAAGTGAGGTGAAACTTGGGGGTACACAAGACAAATCAGACTCCTGAAAGGGGTACAATAGTTTGGAAAGGTTGAGAGCCACTGCACTAGAGCACTATAGTGCTAATGAGCAGAAGGTTGCAAATGCAGGTCCTGGCAGTGACAGGTTTTTCAATGTCTGGGGCCTTTTTCGAGCTGAGTGCAGATGTGTAACAGAGTGGCAGAATTGTTTGTCAGCAGGTGTTGATACCTTATAAAGGAAGAGGTTACTTACTGCTGACCTACTGGGGCAGGTATGGCATACTAGATTGATTTTTCCCCCTGGAGGAAAGGGAGAGAGAGGGAGTTAAGGTCTGAGACAGATGGGTCCTAGAGAAGGAACCCTAAGAGCACCCACATCACAAAATTCACATACTGTTTTGGAAATATTTTTTTCTCTTAATTGGACTGCAGTCTTTGACTTTGAGAGGGTAGATTTTTGTTTGCTCTGTATAAAGACTCATTTGAGAGCGGTTATTCTCATCAACACCGCAAACCCCAGATGGAGCAATGATCTAGGGCCAGTTCAAACTACTAGCCCCAGGAAACAGGGAGCTTTCACACCAGGGACATTGTGGTAGGATAGCAGAAATAGCATTATGGGCCCTACCATTGCAGAGGCAATCTTCATGATCCCTGTGGATTAGTTCTCTGGTCCCTCTATTACACTGTTCTTCACTTGCATCTTAGGGAGTAAGAAGTTTCGTCCCCCATTTCCCCTTCAAGGTTGATTAATTTTAACCTTTGAGGAGAAGAGAATGAGTCTCACATTTCAGTACTGTAGATGAAAGAAGGCTAGCTATCATTGTTCTTGGATTAACAGATAATTGTTGTTGACCAACCCATATTGGGCAAGCCTGCCAATTCCAGCCGTTGCTGCTACAATAGCTGCATTTCCTCCTCTTAAAAAGGCCTGTTTTGCCACCTTGACCTTGTGAGTGTCTGTGTTTTCTTGTGCGGAATCCTTCACTGGTTGAGGTTGCTAGGAGTCTCCTGCCTTGAAATAATTAAGCAACTGTTAATTATTTAATTGAACACATACATGGCTCTCTACCAACCATTAACTAACCAGTCTCTTCTCCCTGCACTACCCATGAGGCCCATGTTATCCCCACATTATAGATGGTGAAATTGAGGCATTGTTGACTGTCAGAAGAATTGAGCTTGTGGGATTTCAGGAGCTGGATTTGTGAAGGATCCTGACAAGGTGGAGAAGCTCTGTTTTGTTTTAAAAGCCAGAGGACAGAGAGTATGGACATAGTTTGAGCACTTCGGCAGGCACCTTGGAAATTCTACATTCCACCCCATCAGCCTTAGTCACCAGCATTCTTCTGATCTAGGTGGAGCGGGTGGCTGTCCATCTCATGATTCTTCCTCCTCTGTGCCCTTCCAATATCTGCTGTTCTGCCAGCTAGCCAGCCAGTAGGAGAGAGGGGTTGCCTCAAACATCCATAAATCATGTTCCTCCGTGGTGCTCCCACAGGAGACCAACAAAGGAGGATGACAGCACTGACAGGCTTGTCTGTGAGCATGTGGATCCTTCAGTAGCCTCCTGATGACCTAAAAATCTCCCTGCAGCAATCAATACCGAGGGTAGTCCAGAATTTTTCTCCTGTTAGGTTTGTCTCAATTCTGTTGTCTCTTGCAAGGTGATGGGGATGGAATAAAAGGAGATGCCCCTCCACCTAGGTGAGGATGATGATGCACCAAATCACCCTTCCACTTTAGGCACATGGGAATACAGTTGAAGAGACTTTGTTCAGGCAATTTACCAATGCAAAGGTAGAATTATTAACATCCATGGGAATGTTCAGGAGTCTGTAGCTTCCCTGCAGGAAGACTAAACAAGCCAAAGTAAATGTGAATCAATCAGTCAACTGAGCTGTAAGGCACTTCTTGGCTTTGCTTCAGGAGGTTTCATCTTCCATGTTCGCTGTGGTATTGGCTCCCATTTTGCAGACAGCCACCAACAGGGGATGTCATGCAATAGCCTCCTTATCCCCTTTCAGTCTTGATTCCACCATCCTGACACTGAAGATCCAGAGGTGCAAATGTATCCTATGTGTACACTTGACTTACTCCTCCATAACACCCTTGTCTTCTCCCCGGAGCATCTTTTAAGCATCTCTGCCTTTGGCTCCTACTCCAGAGACACTGACTCACCCACATGGCATGTGCCATCCAGTTTATGTCTGGGAAACACGGGCAGTGTTGAAACCTCCTCAAGTGGAATGGATACTCACAGAAGCAGAAGATATCAAAGTCTTTAGACAATGGTATTGTTGTAGCATCTCACAAACAACAGCAAAAATGTTTGTTGTGAGCTCTTTTTGAGCCTTTACTCTTTCTCAGTTGTGTTGATTTCCATAGCTGTTCATGTATTTTTGTGTTTGTACATGTAACTGACAGTGCTGTTGGCAGCCTCTTGTGTCCCTGGGGTTGGGCCCATTGGTGGTTGACCCTTCTCCCCAAGGATGAAAACCACCTGCTGGGGACTTGAGCACACTCCCTCTGTCTCTCCCCTCAGTAGCTCTATCTCCTTGTGCTGCTCTGAAAAATTGTAATGTGTTTGGTTGTCTTTTAATAAGTGTGTTATGGTGTCTTTTTCTGAGTGCTGCATCTTTGTGAGAGGTGTTTAGTTCTTCCTGAAGCACAAATAGAGCAGAAGTCCCTATTTGTGCGTGATCACTGTTAGAGCTTTTGAAAATGCCAGATGAGCGCCCATGTGGGAGTGAGGAACAAAGAGGAAGGACAGAGGTGTGGGAAAGGGGATGGACACTCAGGGACCCTGGTGGTCACTTTCTGAAAATGCTACGTGTGCCCAGAAGAGTCAACAATCCTTTTTATACACTCAAACAATCATTTTTGTCTGCACAGTCTTTTGAAAATGTTATCCTTAACTTCTGTCTCAGCTGTCTCATTTATACAAGGGGGAAAATGATACATACAATCTCATCGGGGTGCTGTTAGAATTAGTCAATGTTTGTATAGTGCTTTGAAGATGAAAAGTGCAATATAAATATTTATTTATGTGGTAAATGTAAGTGCTTTTTGTAAGTTTTGTTTTTAAAAAAATCAGTGCCTAATGAAAATGGCTTAAGAAGATGAGACTGCTGAACTGCGAAGTTCCTGTGGTGAGTTATAAAGAGATCAAACATAATCTGTCTGTAACTTCCTGTCCTCCAGTTGTCCATCCTGCACAGCCACTTCCTGTCCCACTGGCCTGATTCCAAGCAACAGCAAGCCCAGTGTGGCAACATTCAACATCTTCAGGGCAGATTCCATGTGATTTCACCTGTTCTCCAGAAGTCAGGAAGATTTTTTTAAACATATGTACACCTCTACCCCGATATAACGTGACCCAATATAACACAAATTCAGATATAACACAGTAAAGCAGTGCTCCGGTGGGGCGGGGCTGCGCACTCCGGCGGATCAAAGCAAGTTCGATATAACGCGGTTTCACCTATAACGCGGTAAGATTTTTTTGGCTTCCAAGGACAGCGTTATATCGGGGTAGAGGTGTATTCATTTTTTTGGTGAATCGTGCAGTACAAGAGAGATTTATGCTGGATCTAAACTTTATGCTCTTCCATGAACAACTTGTACCTTTTGAGATTTCAAATTAATCTCTACAAGAAAAACAAAATGCAAGTAGCTACCATGTCACATTTGCTGCCCTATACGCTGTCTCATACAATGTTAGAAACAAAGTACAGGAATATTTGGCACCACAGAAAATAGCTAAAATATCTATGATCTATACAAACCAATGCTAGAGGCTACATGGTATAACTGCAACTTTGTTTAATGTTTTCTGGGATTATCCACTCATAGTAATTCTGCATAAAGATATTAGTGATGCAAAATATTACATATATTGCTGTTCAGTTCATTCCATATTGGGCAGGTATGTCTAACATTTGCAAAAATATTTTATGGTTTCAATCCACCACTGTTCTTGGATTCTTAGGCAGCAATGGGGTCCTGAAGTGCTTTCCATCTATGGTTGGTTTAAGAAGTTGCAATCTTTCTTCCTTAGAGTTGGATTAAGGCATAGGTGTTATAGGGCAATGTCAAAGCTCCAGCTCCTGGAATCATGTGATGAATTCAGAATCTTAGCTCTTTTTTTTTTAAAAGAAATTAAAATGTCAGTCCTTATGATTTTGAAGAAAAGCTTGAAAACACAACCCAAATGTAAGTAACATAGAGATGTCTGCATGAGTCTGCAGCTAGCCTGAAACAATAGCTTGGAGAGGTATGAGCTGTTCCATGCATCTCAAAGGAGACTGAGTGTTAACTACAAGATCCACTGCTCTACGGGCCTCCGGCAAACACTGTGCCAGCAGAGGACCCCATGTGGCAGGAGGAGCACAGTAAGGAAGCCTGTCTTGCCCATCAAGCAGATAGCACCTAGCTGTTGGGGTAAGAACACAGGCAGATGTTCTGCTCCCCTGCTCCTTCATACAGACCTTGACACAATTATCAAAGCCTTTGTCATCTCCAAACTGGTCTACTGCAAAGCACATTATGTAAGACTTCCCTTGAAGACCATCTGGAAGCTATAGCTGAATCCAGAATGCAACAGTATCTGCCTGCTTAATGGGGTAAGTCCCAGGAAGCATATAACAAAAGGACTGGATTCTGAGTGCTAGTCCATGGGAACATAAATCATGAGGTTGGCCCAAAAAATCATTAGGGGTGTCAGGTGTTTTTGTTTGTTTTTTTTTTAAACCTGTTCATGTTTTGTAGTCTATCTTCTAAATCCCCTCTGTTCCTCTGCCAATCTGTGTGTGGTAATTTCAGGGTGATAAGTCAATCTTTAATGCACACAAACGCATTCCTCTCCCTGCCTGCTCAGGTGGAGACTCCACTTACCCTCTCCTCACCCCTAATATTGGGAAACTGCCATCTATTTCTTATTGCTGTCTTGGCCCAGCAGCAACTTTTCTCTTCCTGGGGGCCAGTGGCATCACTTCCCCAGCTCCCTAGCTCTGGGACTTCTCATCTGCCTGGGCCCCAGCAGCACCACTTCCCCAACTCCTCCCCTGCCTCCTGTTGCCCCAGGACCCGTTCACTCTTACAACTCCAACTTGCAACTTCAGGTGCCTACATACCTTTACAAATCTGGTCCTGGGTGTTCTCAGCAGGCTCCTCTCACTGTGGAATTCACTTCCTTATAATTGGACGTCAGAGCCTGGGTTCTTCGGCCTTCAGGGCACGGTGAAGGAGAAAGCATTCAATGGCAATCATTATGGAAATGCGGGGTGCTCATTTTGACAGAACCATGTAATCAGAGAGCAATGGCTGTGGTGATTCACTGAGTTACCCAGGTGGGGTCTGTCTGGTATTAATGTCCTGGCACCCAGGTGCTTGAATGGAAGGTGATTCAGACGTTTCTCAAATAAACTAACCCTTTTTGGACACCACTTACATTTTCTTCTTCGCTTCCTCTTCTTGCCTTTTTTTGACCAAGTGAAAGTAATGTATATGCTGTGGTGAGATGTATTTTGCCTATCATTTCCTCATGAGCGACACAGTGGAGTTGGATCGCGAGGCAGTTGTGTTCTGGGCCACATGTGAATGTGACATGGTACCCCATGCAGAGTTATCTAGTTGAAGAATGTGGAGTGATAAACACAGTAAGCTAGATTGTGTTACAACTCTTAGGAAGCAACGCACAGAAGATGCAGCTGAGAAAGGGGATAAAGATGGCTTTAAACCTTGTGTGTGACTCCTGGATTCTGCCTGCCCTGGGAGTTGATATAACTCCTAGCGTAAGTTGGAACAGCCCTGGGGACCGCTGTAATTTATGGCAGCCTCCCCACTGCTGCATATGGGCTGATCTGCAACCCAAAATAGCTCTATTGCAAAGTACTCTTCCTCCATGCCTGGGGGGGCCCACTCTCACCCTTGGCAGGCCTTTATGCTGGGGACAGCAGGGAAAGGGGTAACATAGGGCCACCTTCTCCCTGGAGCTGCTGCAGCTCCTTTACAACCCTTATATATGCTGGAGTAGAGGCCAGACTCTGACCCGGTGACTCCATCTGTCATAGAGTGGAAATGACACACTGCATGAGGTGACTGTACAGTAAGGGGTTTTTTAGACTACAGTGGTTTACTAAATTACCCTTTTTAACATCTGGGAAACCTTGCAACAAGTTTGGTGGCTTCTCAGTCTAGTTCAGGGGTGGCCAAACCATGGCTCATGAGCCGCATGTGGTTCTTCTATAGTTAAAGTGCGGCTCTTGGAGTCCTCCCCCTCCCCCCATTCTCTGCCTACCAGCCTGTTTGGGGGGGGGGGTCAGGGATTCTGCCCTGCAGTAGAGTGGTGGGGCTAGAAGCTTCTGCCCAGCAGGCAGGGCCAGGGGGGTCTTGTGGCTTCAGCTCCGCAGGAGGTGCCTGCCAGGGCTTGGAGCTTCAGTGGGAGATGGGCTGAAGTCTTGTGCCCTGGCAGGCGTGCCCCACTGAAACCCCTTGACCCTGCAGGACAAAAGCCCCTAGCCCCACCAACTCGCCACAGAGCTGAAGCCCTGAGCCCCGGCAGGTGCACCCCAGACTTCTGAAGATTGTATGCGGCTCGGAAGGTCAGTAAGTTTCCCCTCTCGCCCCCAGGTGTATTTTATGGTAAAAATGTATCAACGTAACTAAACTACAGCATAATCTTGCATTTTTGGAAACTGTTGCTCTGAAGAGGCTCCAGACTGGAAGAGCATTATGTATGGAAGGCTGGGATTAAAGGACCCTAACAGAATTGTATGGAGATTCCCCCCAAAATGGAATGGAAGGGGCAACACTTCAGGGCTTGACGGAAGTAACAACACAGAGTGACACTGTTTTTCCTCTAGTGCTGTTCAAACAGCAAACAGAACAGAATGTTTTGAGTTGTCCTTTTTAGGGGCAGGGAAGGAATATTGGACTCAGAAGGTTTCATGGCAGCTGGAAGTGGGCAGTTCAGGGAGAGCAGAAGATAACTGAAGAGTGATGAGGGCAGCAGGACCCCGTTCAGGAGGAGAGAGGCAGGGAACCGCCAGGGAGAGCGAATTAGGAGGAAGATGGCAAAAATGTCTGAGAACAGCAAATCTAAGAGGAGGGAATGTGAAATGAAGCATTTGTCTCTAGCCAGCACTATTGGTCTCTCACTTTTGTGAGCATCCTGCTCATACACTTTGGGCGTATCTACAACCACAAAAACTGCCATCTTGAGCGGCTCGTTTACAATGTGCTTGTCTGTCAACGTGACTAAAAGGTGGCTCTGTAGTAATGGAGATGGAGCATAACAACATTGTATTTGGGTCCTCAAGCCGTGATATGTGACCATGCCTGGTTGGTTTTGTAGTGGCAGACGGGCTCTTTCTAACAAAGAAAAAGAAAACAATCGATTGTTCAGTAATTAATTATTTGGCCCTGGCACTAAGTGTTGCCCTTTCAATGCCTTAAGATGGAAAATAAGTGTAAATAGGTATTTCCAGACACCCCGTCCCTCCTTTTTTTTAACTGGTTCAACCATAATAGTGAGGATGTTAGCAGTGTTGGCCACTATACACTCAGCTCTGTCACATGATCAAGGAAAACTGAGATGATTAATAATTCCAACATAAAATGATGGATTGTAGAGCTGCCTGCCTGACCAAGAGATGTTATGACATGTGCAATGGCAAATTCACACACATTGTCTCTGTACTTCAATTGCTCTAACAGTTTCAAAGGTGTCAAAAAATCAATCTTGGTCACAATGAGACACCTCTAGTGTTATTTGGATAAATGTCCCTTGCAAAACTTTTCTAAAAGTGGGCAGCTATGCACAGATTCCCAGTACTTCTGCAGCCAGGGGCTGGATTGGGGGTAGCCTGAAAAATACCCACACCCACACACCCTTTGCTTAGGAATGTGAAAGGAGTCACATTCACGGTGGAAAGGAGTCAGTTTTGTTGGGGGTGCCCTGAGTGGATTTTTGTTGCTGAATGAAGCTGCCTTTTGTGACGAGCAGTCGTTTAAGCTCTTTGTACCAAAAGCTGGGATTTCTCCTGATGCTAGTAACCTTGTCACTAATGCCTACAGTCAGCTGAAATGTGTGGAATGGGCTTTGCTTTTCATGACACCTGTGTCTGCCCTAAATGTTTCTGGGATGTTTGTAAGTTTCAGGAACAGCTGCCCTGCCCCCAAGAAAATCAGGACAGTAGCACAAAAATTGGGGAGAGGTAATCCATCACTAGATGTCTACACGTACAGTGCTGCAGCGGCACAGCTGTACTGATACAGCTGTGCTGCTGCAGCGTCTAGTGAAGACGCCCTATGGAGCGATCTCCTGTCGGCATTAAAAAAACACCCCCACGAGCAGCGTAAGCTTTGTCAGCAGGAGAAGCTCGCCTGGCAACGTAGCGCTGTGCACGTTAGCACAGTGGTTCTCAAACTTTTATACTGGTGACCCCTTTCACATAGCAAGCCTCTGAGTGCGACCCCCCCCCGTTATAAATTAAAAACACCTTTTTATATAACACTATTATAAACGGTGGAGGCAAAGTGGGGTTGGGGTGGAGGTTGACAGCTTGCGACCCTCCATGTAATAGCCTCGTGACCCCCTGAGGGGTCCCGACCCCCAGTTTGAGAACCCCTGCATTAGCACTTATATCGGTGTAACTCATGTCATTCAGGGGGGTGGAATGTTCACACCCCTGAGCGACATAAGTTTTGCTGACAGGTGGTACCGTAGACATAGCCTTAGGGTTTTCTCATCAGGACAGGCCCAGTGTTACGCAGAGGCCTCTGGAATCATCAAACCAAGAGAGATACTTTGCACCCTCTTTGAGAATGTGAAAACTACCATCACTTGAAATGCTTCTTCCAGAGATGGCCCTTGAGACCTGGAGGACTTTTATAGTTAGAGCTTCCCACAAATGTGCTTGGCCAATCCTGTCTCTGAGAGGTGCCTGGTCAGTACTGTCACATTTATGTCTGTAACATCAAGTAACTTGCAGGCAGTGTTTTCTGTCGCTTTAATTGTAGCAATGAATAAAATCTAGGGTATGTCATTTCAGGAACAATTATTCTCAGGTAGTCACTGGCCTTAGTGGGAGGTGTGCTATAATCTCCCAGAAATATTTGACTATTCCTGGTTTTATTACTGAAATGTACAATCTCTTTTCCTGTCAAATTCCAAAGGCACATGAGGTGAAATAGATGCAATTTTGGTTTGTTTCTATTTCCAGGTGAGTTTTCTTCTGTACATGCACAGACTAAAGGGCTAGCTTCCACTGAATATTTCTTCATTGGTATAAAGAACCAACAGCTTGTTTTATTAGAGGAGCAGGTCTTGGCAGCCACTAACGTGCAATTAACCAGCTCCCTTTGGGAGTGTAATTGGAGCTTCAAGGAAAGAGCTGGATTGGCTGAGACTGAAATCACCAGTGAGCCAATTGTCTGGGAGTGAAATTGCTTGTAAATGGATTGGCTGTGATGAAAAGTGGTGAATTGCACTACCCTCTTGTTTCTTCCTGCCTTTCAGAAAAAGCCACTGGGAAACATAAGCACATCTGCTTCCTCCTAATAATCTGTGTAAGCATGATATGCCTCTCACCGCATACACATGCAGCACTGGGAGGGAAGTGTGTGAACAAGGTGAGTTCACCAGACTTTGCATAGAAAAACAATGATGCAGGTTGACTGAACAGAGCTTTCTGATTCACTGGATGATGACTGCAACTTCCCCCACATGCACACACCCTTCGTGATTACATAAAAGAGAGGAGTGTCCATTTTTTTAAAGGGACACTGCCAAATAGCTTCCCTACATGTTGGTTTCGCAAATAAAAGGAAAGGGTTTGACAAAACTTGATATTAATAGGTATGTTTCTTCTAGGATGTACTTTTAAATGTTGATAGTTTTATTTAAAAAATCCACCACCCTTCAGAAGACCCAAATCCAGAGTAAAGTGCTAGTGACTGTAAATGCAAATATTTAGAAACAGAAAGTGAAACGAATTAGATGTAATTGCCCAAGTTCAGTGAAGTCCAAAAAATAAACACAGTGTAAATTAATGGTAAAAAGTCAATCAGAGTAAAAAAAACAAAAACAAAAGACTTTTTAAGCTGGAATGTTAATGTAATTCAGGATATTTTTCACAAATAATTTTTCTCTTGATCACATCTCTTTACATGTTTATTATAAGTTAGTTGGTAGCTGTTTTAATTACTTGTTGCCATCTTTTATTATAATGCAAGTTCATATTGCTACACTATATGTTTTGTTAGTTGCTATGTAAAAGAATTCATACCTCAGCCACAAAGACTTAATTCCTTGGTGTGACATGTTGCATTCAGGTCTCATGTTCAACAGCCATTTACTATAATAACAATTACATATAAAAGCATAGTTCTGCTCTGACATGAACATTCTGGGGCTACATGTTTACTGTACCTCAGCTTCTGTCTCTCACCTGTTCTGTTTACTCCCTACTAGCCCTGCAAATGCATCGTGGGATTTGAGGCCAGACCTTTTGATGGAGCTCAGTGCCCACAATCAGGCCTAAATTTTCAAAAAGTTCAACACTTAACGTGTATTTTGAGTGCTGAGAATGTTTGGAAAATGGCCCCCAATAGTCAAACTGAGTTCTTTTCACCTCAACCAGTCTCCAGTAATAAGGGGACAATGTCACTTGTGCTCCCTCATTCTCTTCAGTGGGTTTGCATGGCTGTAACAGACTGGAAGATAGCGAGCAATTCTGTTTATGAACTAGACTCCAGTTCACGCTTCCTAACTGTGTTTGACTCTGTAGCCAGGGTTAACAGAAGTAAAAAACAATGAAATCTTAGGCCTTGTCTACACTACCAAGTTTTGTCGCCAAAAACTGCCTTTTGTAGACCAAACAGTGTGTGTGTACATACCACGATGCGACTTTTGTCGGGAAAGATGCCTGGTTTTGGCGACTAAATATGTCCACCCTGACGAGAGACTTACGTCTTTTTCCTCTACATTTTTCTCAACAAAGTGCCAGTGTAGACCTAAGTTCCCTGTAAGCTGTGTGGCCTCGCAGCAGCAGCAGACTATTAAGCGCTGCACGGGCGCTCAGGGCTATGGTGGGGAGAGATGCCTGTTCCCCAGCCCCAGACCTGCCGGGGTGTGGAGAGGCACCTCTCCCCGCCGGCCCCAGCCCAGCCCTGGACCTGCCACGGCTGGGGAAGAGGCGCCCCTCCCCCAGCCCCAGCCCAGCCCAGCCAGTACCGGGTTTATAATAGCAGCAGGCCCATGCTCAGCAGGGGCCCTGCTGGCTCGGGGCTCCACTTCACGGGCTCCTCTCTTCTCCTCTCCGGTCCTTCCGCAGCGCTCCTCTAAGCCTGTGGGCCCAGGGCTTCTCCCCGAGCTTCCCCCCACCCCCCACTTGCTCCTCTCAGCTGGCCAGCTGAGGGCTCCTCTCTCCTCCCCCATCCTCTGTCACCGGCAGGCAGCAGCCGATGGCTGCCTGCCAGTAACGGGGGTTGGAGGGCGGAAAGGAGCCCACAGCCGCTGCCACTCCTCTGGGCCGCCAGTGACAGATGGTCTGTCGCTTCAGACTCCCCAGGGAAGCCTGAAGCCACGGACCATCACCAGCAGCCTAGACTCAGACGGACCTGCCACAGCCAGGGGAGAGGCGCCCCTCCCCTGGCACCAACCCAGCCCGGCCTGGACCTCTCGCAGCTGGGGGAGAGGCGTCTATCCCACGGCCCCAGCTCCAGAACTGCCACAGTGGGGAGAGGCGCCTCTCCTTCTCAGTCCAGGTGCTGCTGCGGGGAGAGAGCAGGGGGGAGTCTCTCTCCCCACTGTAGCCCCAGGGCACCCTGCACCCCAAACCCCTCATCCTTGGCCCCACTCCAGAGCCCGCACCCCCAGCCAGAGCCCTCACCCCCTCCCGCACCCCAACCCTCTGCCCTGGCCCTCAGCCCCCTCCTACACTCCAAACCCCTCGGCCCAACCCTGCCACATGAATTTTGTTATGTGCATCAATATGAAGGGGATGTGTGACACAGCACCTCCATACTGGTGCACATAACAAAATTCATTCCACACATGCATGGGAAAAATTAGAGGGAACACTGCTGTAGATACCACACTTAATTTCATCACTTTAATTGGCCTCCGGGAGCTAGGAGGTGTCCCACAATGCCCATCGTGATCGCTCTGGTCAGTGGTTTGAACTCCACTGTCCTGCAGCCAGGTAAACGACCATCCACCCCTGCCCCTTAGAAGCCCTGGGAATTTTTGAAATTCCATTTCCTGATGGCTCGGCATGGAGAGCTCATATCGCATCTTCCCAGGTGACCATGGTGGGTTATCGCTCCAAATGCTCTCCTGCTTGGACCACTGCAGAGCTGTTGGTTCTTCTTCGAGTGCTTGTTCAGGTCAATTCCAATCAGGTGTGTGCGTGTGCACAGTAGCCAGAAGATTTTTCCCCTAGCAACAACCGTAGGGTCGGCCTGGGTGCCCCCCCTGGAGTCGCGCCTTCAGGGCGCCCAATATAGAGCCCTGCTGACCCCTCTCAGTTCCTTCTTACCACCAGTGACAGTAACTGGAACTTACTCTTGCTCTTCTCTTGCTTCAGCAAGTGGATTAGCAGTGCTTTAGCTGTACACTGTACATAGTTAGTTTTCAGTAGTTAGTATAGTTTAGTAGTTCTTTATAAGTTTCAGTAATGGGGGATTCCCCTCCCCCGTTCCACCCCCGTTTCTCCCCCTCATTCATTACTGGGGCATGCCACGATCCCCGGGCTTTAAGACTTGCCAGATTTGCGCAAAGCGCATGCCAAAAAGTGACCCCCACACCTCCTGCTTACGGTGCCTGGGTGAGGATCACCAGAAAGACCGCTGCAAGATCTGTCGGGAATTCTGACCGAGAACCATTAAGGAGAGGGAGCAGCATCTCAAATTTTTTCTTATGGAGGCACCTCTCTGACCTCAGTCGGACCCAGGCGCCAGGGATCCTTCTCCCAGCACGTCGTCTTCAGCGCAAAGTGCTACAGAGCCATCTTTGAAGGATCTGGCGCTGAAGAAAGATGCTGGCAGGGAAGGTCGGCACCAGCATGGAGACTCTTGGGGACATTCCAGCCTTTGGCACCTGTCCCGATCACCGGCACAGAAGAAAAAGAGGTCAGAGAGAGGCCGATCTCCCTCAGCAAGTCCCAGGGAACAGCCACCAGTGGCACCTCAGTTGGGCGACGGCTTGGAGATTCAGAGTGGGGCCACGTTGACTCCTGCCCAAGCAAGGCAGTCGAGTCCGGGCCTGTATCGCTCACCGCACCCATCGGAGCATCTACCGCTCCCATCCACTCCAGAGGCTTTCGTGGCGGCGCAGGACCTATCGAGGCTCATGGCGCCATTCTTGCCGCCGAGACAGGAGAGCGTCCCAGCACTGCAGGTTCCATCACAGCACCCCATACAGTCAAAGGGGAAGCCAGCAACGATGGCACACCGATCCCCATCACGTTTGCACCCTTCTACTCCAGCACCACCATCCAGGGAGCGCAGTCGGTCCCCTGCTTCTCGACGCTCTATCTCGAGAGGAGCAGTGCCACCCTGGTTCTCCTACTCAGAGTCAGAGTCAGACTCATACCGCTCTGACTATAGCAGGAGCAGAAAATCCTCCTTGCAGCACCATAGGTGGTCCCGCCCGAAGCAGTGGGCCCCTCAATGGCAAAATCCACCGCACAGGCCCTTTTGGACTCCGTGGGCTTTCCATCAAGACCAGGGTTGGAGCCAGGGATCCCACTCAGGTGCAGCATCGGTGGCATCTGTGATGTTCGTTCCACCATGATTGGCACTGGAGCCAGTGCTTGGTCATTGGCACTGGCACCTGCGGTGCCATTTTCGGCACCGACTGCAGCACCGACATTGATCACTTCGGCACTGGAGGCATCAGTGGCCCCAATTGTGGCCAAGGCACACGACGCACCCTCGACACTGACAACGGCAATGGCACCGACACCACCTCTGTCATTGGCACTGGCTGCGACAGCGCCTATGGGAACCCCAGTGCACACGCTGCACCACGCATCAGCACCAGCGTGGGGCACGATGTCGGCACCAACACCTGCACCTTTCACAGCACCAGGACCAGGCCAACTTATGGCAGTTCCCACGGGGACGGAAGGGAGCAACCACCTCCTCTGGTGGTCTCCTCCTCCTCCTCACCAGATGAGGCCCTAGCGGGCACTTCAGTAGCCCCAGCTCTGGAAGACGCCAGGGTGTTGGAGCAGCTGCTGTGCCGGGTCACCCAGGGTCTGGGCATTAAGGCAGAGGAAGTTGTGGATGATGCGGACCCTATGGTGGACATTCTACCTCCCTCCAGTTCTGCCCGTATCGCCTTACCGCTGATAAAGATAATCACGGACATGACCAGGACTCTTTGGCAGACCCCGGCCTCGCTGCCATCTTCGGCCAAGTGCAATGAGCACCAGTACTTTGTGCCCTCCAAGGGCTATGAACACCTTTATTCCCACCTTCAGACTGATTCCCTGGTGGTGGACACTGCTAACCAGCGGGAGAGGCAAGGATTTCAAGGCCCTTCACCCAAGAATAGGGACACCAAAAAACTAGACCTCTTCGGGTGAAAGGTCTACTCCATGGAGGGGACTGCAACTCCGAATATCCAACCAGCAGGCCATCGTCAGCAGGTACTCCTACAATTCCTGCTCGGCGATGGCTACATTTACGGAGTTGCTCCTCTCAGACTTCCATGCTGAATTTTCGGCTTTGGTTGAGGAAGGGAGACTGATCTCCAGAGCATCCCTTCAGGCGGCACTTGACGGGGCAGATGCGGCAACCAGAGTTATGGCTACTGGAGTGGCCATGAGAAGGAGCTCATGGCTCCAGGTTTCTGGCCTCCCCTATGAGGTACAGCAAACCATCCAAGACCTGCCCTTTGAGGGTGAGACTCTCGTCTCAGAGAAAATGGACAAAAGGCTATGTGACGTTCCCCTCTGGTGTTGTCTGGACCAGTGATCTGCTAGGCCACTCCAACCCTTGACTCTGGGAGCCAGCCTTACCCTGCTCCGCTGTGAGAACCCCCCACTCCTAAGCTGCTTCTTGGATTGTGCAACTGAATGACACTAGCCAATATCTCCGGTCCCAGAAACAACCCTAGGAACCTCCGCCTTGCAGTGTGTCCAATTATGCCCACTGGATGCTGCAAGCTTATATAAGTTTGTCAATTTAACAAAGAAATTGATGCGTACCAGGCTTGTTCTCCCAAGGGGAGTCTCTGACACACTGCAAACCAAATGCACTGCTTCAGGTAGAATAAACAAACAGATTTATTAACTATAAAAGCCGGCCGGAGAGAAGAGGCATTTTGAAGGGAAAAATGCCTGCCGGGAAGGGGGGCGGGGGCAGCTCCCAGAATCGCGGCTCCCAGAATCGCGGCTCCCAGAATCGCGGCCATGGGGCCAGTGCCGCGCTGCACAGAGCCACCTGCACACCCCCTGCACCAAACAGGAGCTGCCCCAGGTAAGTGCTCTGCACCTCCTGCCTGCCCCAGCCCTGAGCCTCCTCCCGCACCCCCACCCTGAGCGCCCTCCAGCACCCTAACTCCCTCCCAGACCCTTCACCCCCAGCCCTGAGTCCCAGGGGTAAGCCAGGGGCACCTCCCCACCACAGTACTGTACAGTATATAATGCCTTTTGTCTGCCCCAAAAAAATTTCCTTGGAACCTAACCCCCCACATTTACATTAAATCTTCTGGGAAAATTGGATTCGTTTAACATCATTTCACTTAAAGTTGCATTTTTCAGGAACATAACTACAACGTTGAGTGAGGAGTTACTGTACTCCTATTGGTGCCAAAATGGGAATATGTGTGCCATCTATCGCCCCTCCACAGTTAGGGAACTCCATTTCTGCAAAGCCATCCACTATTTCACGCACATTTCCCAGAGTCACAGTCCATCGTAGCAGGATGCGATTTATTGCCCTGCACTCTTGCATTAATGCAGCCCCAATGGTCGACTTCCCCACTCCAAATTGATTCATGACCAATCGTAGCAGTCTGGAGTCACCAGCTTCCACACAGCGATTGCCACATGGTTCTCTACCAAGAGGGAAGCTCTCATTCTGGTGTCCTTGCACCACAGGTCTGGGGCAAGCGCCACACACAGTTCCAGCAAGGTGGCTTTCTTCATTCGCAAGTTCTGTAGCCACTGCTCGTCATCCCACACCTGCATGACGATACAATCCCACCATTCAGTGCTTGTTTCCCAAGCCCAAAAGCGACGCTTTACCCTATGCAGCTGCTCTGTGAATGCCAAAAGCAATCTAAAGTTGCTCCAATCCATGTCACTCAGAATGTCGGTGCCTGCGAGTCTTCTTCAGTTAGGTTCTTGATGATTAACTGCACTGCCATCCACGATGTCTTCATGACAGTTAATAGAGCATAGGAGAGCAGTGTGGGATCCATCCCTTCTCACAAAGATGCTGGGGTGCACAGCAGAGAATGGCTGTTGCAAAAATGCCACGAAAGAAAGCCAGAAGCCCATGGAGTGCTGGGACACAAAGCAATGCATCCTGGGACATTTAGCCACGCCCCAAGATGTGCCGCGACCCACTGCGCCTTCCCACAACACCTAGTGACAGAAGGTAACGAGCTGGACAGTGGGATAGGTACCCACAGTGCAATGCTCACACTGTCGATGATGGTGCCCCCACCTGTCCCACGATCTGCCGACAGAGGGAACAAGTATGAACATGAAATTCCGATTTTGATTATGTTGCCTTTTGGGTATCGACATCACTTTTTTCGACAAAAATTGGTAGTGTAAATATGGCCTTATTTTTGTCCGGAGATAGTATGGTGACTACCCACAGGAAACAGGTCTGTTTGGTCAAAAGATGTCACTTTTACATATGTATGCAGTGGTGGTGTAGCCATGTTGGTCCCAGGGTATTAGAGAGACAAGGTGGGTGAGGTAATATCTTTTATTGAACCTACTTCTGTTTGTGATGTTCTCACCAACAAAAGTTGGTCCAATAAAAGATATTACCTCAACCACCTTGTCTCTCTGTTGTCAGTTAGCAGAGCAAAAACAATCCAAAGTGCATTGAGCATGTGAAAGGTACTGGCCTATTTGACCTCTGAGGAGGCTGAGGGGTTCCACCATAGAAACACCAATGGCCAGCCTCCCTTTTGTGGCGGGGATGGGGAGCACAAAGGAACTGAGGTTTATGAAAACCTGGAGACTAATCCTAAAGGCAGGGGTAGGGGTGGAGATTAACAAAATGGCACCAGTGTGGGACACTGAGCAGAGAATCTCAAATGACACCCACTTCTCCAAGAAGGGACTTGTGGAGTCAGTGAAGATGCAAAGTGTCTGTCTGACAGTCCCAGAGACCCAAGTCTTCTGTTTAGCCCCAGAAAAGGTAAAGCAAAGGCAACAGCAATGTAAATTACACACGCTCATTCTGCTGATTTGCCTCTCCTCTGCCCTAAAGGTGTCATCAGTAATGCTGGGCAGGGAATTCAGTCTCCCTAGCCCAAGCAGAGAGGCCAGCTTTGATGGTTGGCTTTATATGATCACCTGTCCTGAAGGGACAGTCTTTTTTTTAAATATTTTTTTGTAAAATAAGTTTTGTGCTGGATGCCAGCCTGGGAAGATGAAATCCTTGCTTTATCCACAGAGCAGGTAAAGCAGTGGTAGCAGCAAAGCAACCTGCCCTCCACTCCTACCCAGTGCTGCAGCCCTACTCTTGAAGAGATCATCACTATGGTGGGAGGGGAGTGCGTGGGTGGGGGGGGGGAAGAGGGGTGATATTTGTCTTTAGTGAATTATGTAAAGTTAGCTCCTGTTGTCAATCCACTTCCTAGTGTACAGGTGTCTGCATCTCCCTCCCAAAAACCAACCAACCAACCAAAAACAACAACAAAAGCCCACAATTGGTACAGTCTAGCCCTAGCCCTCTTGCTGGCGTTCTCAGCAGAGAGGCCTGAGGATTGAATGAGTCATGGAGGCTAAACATGCCTCTCAGCCTAAAAGTGGTATCTCAAGGCCAGACTTGAACCCCGTTGATCTGTGTGCATGTTGTACCAATTCTGTGGGGCTAAGTAAAGAATTCTCTTTCTAAGAGCTATTGCTCTGGAACTTACATCAGCATAAATTCCATTCAGCTTTTTTTGTTTGTTTTTTTCAATAAAGTGATGGAACATGCAGGTTTCTTAAAGTTTATCTTTGTAGAGTATCAGTATTCTTCCCGACACTCTAAAACACCTAATAAACAATGAGTTGAAATAACTACAAATGTAAAGCAGCCAGAATAATTTCTGACTGAAATAGGTGGACCACAAACAGACTGTCAAGCTGCATCCAGTCGCCATAGCGACAAGACTTCCAAAATGATGCAACGAAGGCTCAGCATCAAAGAGCATTGCTGGAGTCCCTGACAAAATGAGAGGCGCAGCCGGACCAAAAGAAGGGTTGAGATTACCTTCCTGAGGGAATAATCCTGCACTGAGTGACTGTGCAATTTGCAGAAGGTAGGAGATTAGACAATGAGATGCTGCATTGCTGGTCCCACTGCCTAAGAGAGTAAGTGGGCAGGTCAAGGAGTTGTGGGTTTGTCTGAGGCCTCCAGAAACATGGGGCCCAAAGCAGTCAAATTTGTTGGCTGTGTTCAAGGCAGACCCTGGGGAGAGGAAATGACCTACATGCTGTCCTAGGTCTTTTCCAGCTCTAATTTCTATTTGTGAGCAAGACCACGAGAAGTTTAAAAAACATTACGAAGCCAGCAAAAACAAACAACCCAACACAGGACTAGAGAATCTTTCCCATCATTCAGCCGTGAGAAAGATCAGCTAAACATAATGGCTACTATCTGTCATGTGGGGCTTCCTCTCCATTCCTCTTCTGGGGGGAAACTGCATAGGGGGTTTCTTTCTGAATGTGAGCGGAAACACCATGTGTTGTAATCTGAGAAGACGAGGTTGCAATAGCATGCTTTGCACTGGACTAGAAAGGTGTGAGGTTTGTGGTAGTTCTTGCAGGAGTAAGTTTTATTGTCTTGGGCCAGTGCCCAAGAAAGCTCTGTCTCCTGCACACACAAGCAGCTCTCTTGCAGTAGACTGTGCCAGAGCTGTCCAGAGCAGCTGAAACCCCAAAGGGTGAGGTTGTCTCTCATGCATCCTGGACCCAGACTGTTTCACGTTAAGTACCAAGCCCTGAGACTTGATAGAGTATTGAATGGGATTTAGTGGCGTGAGTAGGATACGGGGTGATGGGGTTGCAGTAGCCTGTAGTTCTGATGTGTGCTGCAGCATCTGTACCAGTTGTAGCTGTCTCAGGACTGATGATTTCAAACCCAGGTCAATTACATCACTATAACTCAACCAGGTGGTAAACAAAGGCATATATTACTGAGGCCAGAGCATCATCCACAAAGCTGTGATGCAGTTCTCCTAGCCTCACCGAGATGATTGATCATGTTTCTCATGGATGTTGCTCTTTGCTAACTCAGTGAAGCATGTAGAAGATCACATGAACTATAGCTGGCTTGACAATTTTGTGGGAAAGCATCCTTGGCTGGAGAAGACCACACTGTGGGCCTGATCCAAAGCCCAGGAAAGTCAATGGCAGGGTTTCCATTGACTTCACTGCACCTTGGCTCAGGCTTAGTGGGAGCAAGCTCTTTTAATCAACTTCCTCTGCCTACAGCTACAACTGCTGCCTTGCTCTAGGCTTTAATGTCCACTACCTCTTCCAAAGCTAGACACAAAAGGTATGTCTACACTGGAGCTGGAGGTGTAATTTCCAGCTTGGATAGCCACACTTGCTCTAGCCCTGATGGTGTGAGCGTGCTAAAAATAGCAGTGCAACCTCCTGGGTGGCAGGACAGGCTAGCTGCCCCGCACACACTCCTTTCTGAGAGCTTCGGTGCACACTCAGGGTGGCTAGCTCAGCCTGCCTCCCATGCGGCCACGGCTGCACCGCTATTATTAGCTTGCTTGTTCAATCAGCACTAGTGCATGTACCCCTACCCTAGCTGGAAATTACACCTCCAGCTCCAAGGTAGATGTAGCCTAGGAGAGCTGAGTGACAGTGCTGCTGTGGTAGGTTGTCAGTGACAGCGATAGTTGCACATCATCGGCATATTGTTGGCATCTGAGCCCAGTAGGTCTTACTAGTTCTCCTAGTGGCTGTATGTTAATATTGAACAGGACATGGGAGAGAATTGAGTCAGGTGAGACGTCTTGTGGCAGAAGTGCAATTTCCCATCATTAACCGCTGCATGTGGCTCTCCAGGAAGGATTCAAACCATTTTAATGAATTTTCTTGGGTCCCCTAAACCCCTTCTCTCAATTAGGATACCAGGAGCAGCATCTCGTGATCGACCATACTGAATGTTGTGGAGAGATCCAGGAGTATATTTGGCCATTATTCTTCAACATAAGATGAACAGACATCTACCTTACAGAATCACAGAAATGTAGGGCTGGAAGGCACCTCAAGGAGCCATCAAGTCCCACCCCCTGTGCTGCAGCTGGACCAAGTAAACCTAGTCCAGTGGTTTTCAACCAGGGGTGCGTGTACCCCCTGGGAATCACACAGGTCTTCCACAGGGTACATCAACTCATCTAGATATTTTTCTAGTTTTACAACAGGCTACATAAAAAGCACTAGCAAAGTCAGTACAAACTAAAATTTCACACAGACAGTGACTTGTTTATATTGCTCAATATACTATACACTGAAATGTAAGTACAATATTTATAATCCAGTTGATTTATTTTATAATTATATGGTAAAAATGAGAAAGTCAGCAATTTGTCAGTACTAGTGTGGCTGTGACACTTTTGTATTTTTATGTCTGATTTTGTAAGCAAGTTTTTAAGTGAGGTGAAACTTGGGGGTACGCAAGACAAGTCAGGCTCCTGAAAGGTTGAGAGCCACTGACTTAGACCATCCCTGACAGGTGTTTGTCCAACCTGTTCTTAAGAATCTCCAATGATGGGGATTCCAAAACCTCCCTTGGAAGCCTGGTCAAGTGCTTAACCATCCTTATAGTTAGGCCGTGTCTACACCATAAACTTTGGTTGATGCACGTAATGGCAGCATAAAGTTACTGGAGATACTATATCACTTGAGTGCATGCATACTTGGCTCCTTGTGCCGGCATTGCATGTACTCACCAGGAGTGCATGTGTTGATACACAGTGCAGTGCACCATGGGTAAGTGTCTCTGTGTGCAACTTGCCATTGTCCAGCACGCTGTGGGCGATGCATGGCTGGGCAGAAACGAGTCCCGCAGGGGTGACTGGGAGCGAGGGGTCACGTTTCCATCATGCACCCTTCTCCAGCCCATAATGCCACCCTAGCCCATAATTTCTCGCCTTTTTAAAAATCCCACGAACCCGGACAGCGCTTGTTGCTGGCCGCCATCTCTGACAAAAGCATGGAGACCATGTAGCTCTGCACTATTATCATGAGCATTGCAAACACAGGAGGCACACTTCGCCAGTATTTTCAGAGCCACAGGAAGAACCACAACTGTGGGGGACATGGTGATTTCATAGAGAACAGATGGCTGTGGGACATAGCAAGAGCCAGTTCAGGGGTGTTGGGAGCATTCACAGAGCAGCTGCAGATGGTGAAGCACCACTTCTGGGCCTGAGAAATGAGCACTGACTGGTGTGAGTGCATCATAATGCAGGGTTGAAATGACAAACAGTGTCTGCAGAACTTTCCAATGTGCATGGCCACATTCCTGGATCCGTGTGCCGAGCTCACCCCAGCCTTCCAAAGCAGGGATACCAAAGTGAGAGCTGTACTGACAGTGGAGAAGCGCGTGGCGATCACAATGTGGAAGCTTGCAACACTGGCTTGCTACCGGTCAGTGGGAAATCATTTTGGAATGGGAAAATCCACAGTGGGGGCCACTGTCATGCCAGTGTGTAGGGCCATTAATTATCTCCTGCTACACAGGCCTGTGATGCTTGGCACTGTGTGTAGAACATAGTGGCTGGATTTGCAGCAATGGGGTTCCTGCTCTGAAGTGAAGCAATGGGCGGCAAGCATATCCCTATTTTGGGAAAGTGTTACTTTTCTACGGTTATACAAGCATTGGAGGAACATTGGGGATATTTCACAAACATCAGTGTTGGCTGTCAGGGAAGGTTCATGACGCTCACATCTTTAAGAACACAGGACGGTTCAGAAAGCTGCAAGCTGGGACACTTCCTTCACCAGCAGATTATCACTGGTGATGCTGAACTGCCAAGAGTGATCCTGGAGGACCCAGCCTGCCCCTTGCTACCCTCTCTCACGAAGTCATACACTGTCCATCTCAACAGCACCAAGGAAACATTCAATTACCAGGTCAGCAGGTGCAGAATGATGGTTGAATGTGCTTTTGGTAGATTGAAAGGATGTTGGTATTGTTTACTCACTAAATTAGATCTCAGAAAAATATCCCAATGATTATAGCTGCCTGTTGTATCCTGCATAATATCTGTGAGGCTAAGGGGGAAAAGCTGCTGCCAGAGTGGAGGGCAGAGGTGGAGCATTTGTGTGCTGCGTTTGAAGAGCCCGACACAAGGGCTATTAGAGGAGCTCAACACAGTGGTATGCAGGTGCAGGAGGTCTTGAAAGAGCACTTTAACCGTCAGCCAAAGTAATATGGTATGGTGGACTGTGCTCTACCTGGCCCTGAAGTTTTGGAGCCTAATAGGAATTATGTGGTGCTTGGAGTACATCAGGGGTCGGCAACCTTTCAGAAGTGGTGTGCCGAGTCTTCATTTATTCATTCTAATTTAAGGTTTTGCGTGCCAGTAATACATTTTAACGTTTTTAGAAGGTCTCTTTCTATAACTCTATAATATATAACTAAACTATTGTTGTATGTAAAGTAAATAAGGTTTTTAAAATGTTTAAGAAGCTTCATTTAAAATTAAATTAAAATGCAGAGCCCTCTGGACCAGAGGCCAGGACCCAGGCAGTGTGAGTGCCACTGAAAATAAGCTCACGTGCCGCCTTTGGCACCCGTGCCATAGGTTGCCTACCCCTGGAGTACACATATGAATCTAACACTGTCTGTTTGTGCACCTATTAATTTTGTGGTGCTTGCTGTAAATTTATAATTATTATACTGTGTTTGTCACTGATCCTTTGAGTTCTGTCATCCTGTACCATAAGAAATGGGTGCTTTCAGTACCGCTAGGCATTCTGCAGCCTGTATTGTGAAGTAATAAAGATTAATTAATTTAAAAAAAAATAGAATTTTATTGAGTCACACAACCAGAACAAAAAAAAATGTGCACTTTAAAAGCAAATACAATGGAAACTTTTGAAATAAATGAATGAAACAGAACTTAACAAGGGGAAAGAACATTCCTGTCCATTTCGGTTCATTTTGGCTACACCCTACATCAACCATAGCTCTCACAGGTCAGTTCTCCTCACTGTCCCCCTGGTAGAGTCATAGGGGGAGGGATGCAGCCCGGATGCCACATGGAATGTTGGGATGGGGGAGGTGTTCAGGGAGGTGCTAAAATGGAGTTCTCCATTGACTACAAAGGGAGGTGAGCCCATGCCTGTTGAACCTGTAGGTCCACAAGGGTCTGCAACATCTGTTTGCTGCCAGAAAAGCCCCATTATGCCCTGGTGCAGCTCCCTCCTCTTCCTGCAGGACTCCTGGGGCCTTTCCCCATCCGCTCTTTTGTTCTTCATACAGTCTGAAATATTCGCCCTTCAAAACTTCTGCTTACAGCCTGATGCAGCACTGCCTTGCAGGATTTCACTGAACATGTCATCCCAAGTCATCTTCTTTCTCCTCCTTACCTGGGTTAGGCATGCTGCGGGTGTGGAGGGGGAACCTGTCAATGCTGCAATGGCAGCAGCTACAGATAAAACACACAGAGGTGTTATTGTCAGTATAGTCGCAATGGAAAGTGAAAGTTAAGATTCAGAACTCCCTTCCCTTGCATCCTTGAAGTTTTAAACAAGACCTGCTTATTGACACTTCAACCTTGGAGTGCTTGTGCACAACACCGCTCTTCAGTCCCAGCCATGGTGAGTATGGCCCACCAGGGCAAGCAGAGTGAGCAATGAGTAGAGAATTGTTCAGTTGTATGAAACATGAGTGTTGGGCCATTGCACTGAATACTGGCACTATTTTCCACAGGTGCCGGTGATTTTAGTTGATATCTCACCCCGGAGAGTAACAAAGGCAGAGAGAGCTCAGCAGCTACTGGTGTCCTGAAGCTGCCTGGGCCTGTATGCTGCTAGCTTTTTTTACTGCAATGGTGCCAGCTGAATCCATCGTGCAGTGAAATGGGAAAATGTTCTACTGTGGAGGAAGAAATTAGGCTGCCATCCCTAGAAACATTCAGGGGAGGAGTGCAGAGTAGCTCCGTTCATCGAGAGCTCTCATGAGGATTCAAGGGACATCCCTGTGTACATAAGCAAATGCTCTAGATGCCCTCCTCCCACCTAACTTTACAGGGGAATGAAAAGCAAATAATAACTCTACCTCTGTTTGTAGTACCACTACCTCTTCTAGTATGAGTAAATTACTGAAAAATCAATAGCTATCCTGCTACTTTGGGGTCAGGAATCATCAGTACATTTAACTATTTTAATGGGAAATGCATTCTCATGCTTACTCAAGGTTCCTTCCTCTCCATCAGGCTTGCCCATGCTCAACTGCCAGGACTGTCGTGGAGTCTCTGCCATGGAACTGCCTTGCGGCATAGCTGGACCCCACAGTTGCATGTTTCCCATCCTCCTCCTCCTCGCTGGTTACTCCAGGGACCTGTAACTTGTGCTCCTTGGAGGTACCCATAGTGGTATGTGGGGTGGTCGTGAGGTCTCCACCAGTATGCCATGCTGCTCGTTGTAAAAGTGGCAGGTCTGCAGCTCAGCACTAGATTGACTGTTGGCCTCCCTGGTCTCCTGGTATGCCTGCTGTAGTTTCTTGGCTTTCATGTGGCACTGCTGCTGGTCCCTGGCATAAGAACATAAGAATGGCTATACTGGGTCAGACCAAAGGTCCATCTAACCCAGGGGTGGCCAACCTGTGGCTCCAGAGCCACATGCGGCTCTTCAGAAGTTAATATGCGGCTCCTTGTATAGGCACTGACTCCGGGGCTGGAGCTACAGGAGCCAACTTTCCAATGTGACGGGGGGTGTTCACTGCTCAACCCCTGGCTCTGCCACAGGCCCTACCCCCACTCCACCCCTTCCTGTCCGTCCCTCCCCAAGCCTGCAGTGCCCTCGCTCCTCCCCCCGAGCCTCCTGCACACCACGAAACAGCTGATCGGGAGGTGCGGGGAGGTGCTGATCGGCGGGGCTGCTGGGGGTGGGAAGCGCTGGGAGCGGGGTGGGGGAGCTGATGGGGGGCTGCTGATGTATTACTGTGGCTCTTTGGCAATGTATATTGGTAAATTCTGGTTCCTTCTCAGGCTCAGGTTGGCCACCCCGATCTAGCCAGTGCCAGGTGCCCCAGAGGGAATGAACAGAACAGGTAATCATCAAGTGAACCATCCCCTGTTGCCCATTCCCAGCTTCTGGCAAACAGAGGCTAGGGATACCATCCCTGCTCATCCTGGCTAATAGCCATTGATGGACCTATCCTCCGTGAATGTATCTAGTTCTTTTTTGAACCCTGTTATAGTCTTGGCCTTCACAACATCCTCTGTCAAGGAGTTCTACAGGTTGACTCTGCGTTGTGTGAAAAATACTTGCTTTTGTTTATTTTAAACCTGCTGCCTATTAATTTCATTTGGTGGCCCCTAGTTCTTGTGTTAAGAGGAGTAAATAACACTTCCTTATTTACTTTCTCCACACCAGTCATGATTTTATAGACCTCTATCATATCATATCATATCATTAGTCATCTCTTTTCCAAGCTGAAAAGTCCCAGTTTTATTAATCTCTCCTCATATGGCAGCCGTTCATACCCTTAATCATTTTTGTTGCCCTTTTCTGAACCTTTTCCAATTCCAATATATCTTTTTTAAGATGGGGCGACCACATCTGCACACAGTATTCAAGATGTGGGTGTTCCGTGGATTTATATAGAGGCAATATGATATTTTATGTCTTATCTAGCCCTTTCCCTAAGGATTCCCAACATTTTGTTTGCTTTTTTGACTGCCACTGCACATTGAGTGGATGTTTTCAGAGAACTATCCACAATGACTCCAAGATCTCTTTTTTGAGTGGTAACAGCTAATTTAGACCCCATTATTTTATATGTATAGTTGGGATTATGTTTTCCAATTTGCATTACTTTGCATTTATCAACATTGAATTTCATCTGCCATTTTGTTGCCCAGTCACCCAGTTTTGAGAGATCCTTTTGTAGCTCTTCACAGTCTGCCTGGTACTTAACTGTCTTGAGTAGTTTTGTATCATCTGCAAATTTTGCTACCTCACTTTTTACCCCTTTTTCCAGATCATTTATGAATATGTTGAATAGGACTGGTCCCCATACAGCCCCCTGGGGGACACCACTATTTACCTCTCTCCATTCTGAAAACTGACCGTTTATTCCTACCCTTTGTTTCCTATATTTTAACCAGTTACCAATCCATGAGAGGACCTTCCCTCTTATCCTATGACTGCTTACTTTGCATAAGAGTCTTTGGTGAGGGACCTTGTCAAAGGCTTTCTGAAAATCTAAATACACTGTATCCACTGGAGTCCCCTTGTCCACGTGCTTGTTGACCCCCTTGGAGAATTCAGGTAGATTTGTGAGGCATGATTTTTCCTTTACAAAAAACATGTTGACTATTCCCCAACAAATTATGTTCATCTATGTGTCTGACAATTCTGTTCTTTACTATAGTTTCAGCCAGTTTGGCCAGTACTGAAGTCAGGCTTACCGGCCTGTAATTGCCAGAATCACCTCTGGAGCCCTTTTTAAAAATTGGCGTCACATTAGCTATCTTCCAGTCATTTGGTACAGAAGCTGATTTAAATGATAGATTATAGACAACCGTTAGTAGTCCTGCAATTTCACATTTGAGTTCCTTCAGAACTCTTGGGTGAATACAATCTGGCCCTTGTGACTTATTACTGTTTAATGTATCAATTTGTTCCAAAATCTCCTCTAATGACACCACCTGGGACAGTTCCTCAGATTTGTCACCTAAAAAGAATGGCTCAGGTTTGGGAATCTCCCTCACATCCTCAACCGTGAAGTCTGATGCAAAGAATTCATTTAGCTTCTCCGCAATGGCCTTATCGTCCTTGAGTGCTCCTCTATCATCTCGATCATCCAGTGGCCCCACTGGTTGTTTAGCAGGCTTCCTGATTCTGATGTACTTAAAAAAAAATTTGCTATTACTTTTTGAGTCTTTGGCTAGCTGTTCTTCAAATTCTTTTTTGGCCTTTCTCATTATATTTTTACACTCCATTTGCCACAGTTTAGGCTCCTTTCTATTTTCCTCATTAGGATTTAACTTCCACTTTTTAAAGGAGGCCTTCTTGCCTCTCACTGGTTCTTTTAGTTTGTTGTTTAGCCATGATGGCTCTTTTTTGGTTCTTTTACTATGTTGTTTAATTTGGGGTATACATTTAAGCTAAGCCTCTACTACGGTGTCTTTAAAAAGTTTCCATACAGCTTGCAGGGATTTTACTTTTGGCGCTGTACCTTTTAATTTCTGGTTAACTAACTTCCTCATTTTTGTGTCGTTCCCTTTCTGAAATTAAATGCTACAGTGTTGGGCCGCTGTGATGTTTTTTCCGCCACAGGATTGTTAAATTTAATTATATTATGGTCACTATTACCAAGCAGTCCAGCTATATTCACCTTTTGGACCAGATCCTGTGCTCCATTTAGGTCTAAATCAAGAATTGCCTCTGAACCTTTTGTGGGTTCCAGGATTAGCTGCTCCAAGACGTAGTCATTTAAGGTGTCAAGAAACTTTATCTCTGCATCCCTTCCTGAGATGATATGTACCCAGTCAATATGGGGATAGTTGAAATCCCCCATTATTATTATTGAGTTTTTTATTTTAATAGCCTTTCTAATCTCCCTGAGCATTTCATAGTCACTATCACCATCCTGGTCAGATGGTCTGTAATCTATCCCTACTGCTATATTCTTATTATTGAAGCATGGAATTACTATCCATAGAGATTCTATGGTATAGTTTGGTTCATTTAAGATTTTTACTTCATTTGATTCTACACTTTCTTTCACATATAGTGCCACTCCCACACCAGCACGACCTGTTCTGTCCTTCCAATATGTTTTGTGCCCTGGTATTACTGTGTCCCATTGATTATCCTCATTCCACCAAGTTTCTGTGATGCCTATTATATCAATATCCTCCTTTAATACAAGGCACTCTAGTTTGCCCATCTTATTATGTAGACTTCTAATATTGGTATGTAAGCACTTTAAAAACTTGTCACTTTTTAGCTGTCTGCCATTACATGATGTAATTGAATGGGACTTTTTTTCTTTTGGCTGTTTCTCATTAGATCCTACCTGTATTTTATCATCTTCCATCCTCTCCTCATTAGGACACAGGGAATCTCCATTTATAGATCCTCCCCAAAGGGATGTCTGAACCATGTGCTCATCCGCACCTGTCAGCTTTCCCCCACCCCTTAGTTTAAAAACTGCTCTATGACCTTTTTAATTTTAAGCGCCAGCAATCTGGTTCTATTTTGGTTTAGGTGGAGCCCATCCTTCCTGTATAGGTTCCCCCTTTCCCAAAAGTTTCCCTAGTTCCTAATAAATCTAACCCTCTCCTCCCTACACCATCATCTCATCCACACATTGAGACCCAGCAGTTCTGCCTGACTAACTGGCCCTGCGTGTAGAACTGGAAGTATTTCAGAGAATGCTCCCATGGAGGTCCTGGACTTCAGTCTCTTACCTAGCAACCTAAATTTGGCCTCCAGGACCTCTCTCCTATCCTTCCCTATGTTATTGGTACCTACATGTATGACAACCACCAGCTCCTCCCCAGCCCTACACATAAGCCTATCTAGATGTCTCGAGAGATCCACGACCTGCGCACCAGGCAGTCAAGTCACCATGCCGTTCTTCCAGTCATCGCATACCCAACTAGCTATATCATATCCCTTTGCCTGCATCCCTTGTGCAATCTGCTCATAGATGTCAATGTTTCAATGACTGCTTCGTAGCTGTGCTGGCAGAGCCTCTTCTCCCCGCAGGCCCAGGAGATCCACTATCTCCTGTCTACTCCAGGCAGGAGCACAGCTGGAGTGTGTATCGGGTGTGATTGGTAGGGCAGTTGCACACAAGGGAAAGCTATTAGATGTGCTCACCAAGCTAGGCAATCAGGAAAAGGCACTTCAAACATTTGTGGGGTTTTAAAGGGGGATGTGGGACTTCTGGACTCCCTGAGCCCAGGCAGCGGAGGTCACACTTGCGACCAGAGTGATCAGTGTTGGGTATTGTAGGACAGCTGTTGGAGGACTGTGCGTGTTGGTATAGGTCACACAGTGTCTACACTTGTGCTGCATCAACCTCAGAATATTCACCATGGCTCAACCCCATTTGGGGAGGTAGTTTTACTGTATCACTCTAATGGGGCACTTACATGGGATGAAGAAAAAATTAAGTGTAGACACATATACAGCTAGTTTGACAGGAGGTAGTTTACATCAACCAAACTTTGTAGTGTAGACCAGGGCTTAGAAAGTTTTTTGTAATATTTAATCTAAGTCTCCCTTACTGCAGATTAAGCCCCTTCCTTCTTGTTCTACCTTCAGTGGACACAGAGAACAATTGATCATATCTTTTTTAGATCAGCCCTTAACATATTTGAAGACTGGTAGTAGGTCCCTCCTCAGTCTTTTTTTCTCAAGACTAAACATGCCCCCCCTCCCTTTTTTTAACCTCTTTCCTCATATGTCAGATTTTCTAAACCTTTTATCATTTTTGCTGCTTTTCTCTGGACTCTCTCCACTTTGTTCACATCTTTCCTAAAGTGTGGCACCCAGAATTAGACACAGTACTGCAGCTGAGGCCGCATCAGTGTAGAGTAGAGTGGGACAGTTAGCTCCTGGGTCTTACATATGATGACACTCTTAATATGCCACAGAATTACATTTGCCTTTTTTGCAACTGCATCACATTGTTGACTCATAGTTAATTTGTGATCCATTGTAACCCCCCAGATCCTTTTCAGCAGTACTATCATTGTGTCAGTTATTACCCATTTTGTATCTGTGCATTTGATATTTCCTAACTCAGTAAAATACTTTGCACTTATCTTTATATACTTTACCTTATATATTATAAACCTGGGTCTTCCCACCACATACATGTTCCATCCTTTGTAAGCTGAGACAAGCCTTTGCAAATATACATAATTGAAAAATTTTAACTTCACCTAGTTGAAATTTCTTTCAGAAGTGTTTCAAATGTACATGCCAACTGTGCCAAGCTGCAATAATACAGAATTTAACATCCTTAGTAAACAGTATTTAGTTCCCGCACTGTATGCACAGTGCTAGGACTAGTCAGGATTTAAGATGTCAGAGGCTGTGAAGTGCAGACTTCAAGTTGTTAGAAAAACGTATCTGCCTCATGCATCATATGGGCAGAATAGTGGGGCAGAGTTGAAGCTGTTTTATGACTTTAACTGTCCATTTCCTTACTTTTTGGCCTTTTCCCCCCTTAAAGTTGGTGTTCAGATAGGTATTTTATAAGGCACGAATCACATAGATTAGATAGAAGTGTAAGCAAATACCCTTAACTTTTAATTGCTTGCTTTACTAACAGTTGTTGTTTTAATCTATAATACTTACAAAGCATTATGTTCACAGCTTTAAAAAAAAAGCTTGCCAAGAAGTGCTGTGTGACAGGAGTCCATATGACTTTGATAATGCCAGCATTAGGCTATGCAGGGTTTAGACCTTTATCCTCTCCCTACATCGATAACTCCTACTTTTCTGCTCCCCAGAACCCAAGCACCTCCCCACTCCACTGCCTGCCACATGTTTACACAGGCTAGATATTCTGCAGCAAAGCCCACACCTCCCAGCACTTCCCTGTGGCTCCTTGTTTCCCATTTCCCACTTTCTCCCAGACCGGAGCCACTGGGACACAGAGAGGCTGCTCTGAGTTAGGCTCCAAGGCCTATCAGAATATACAGGGATTATAATATATTATAGTGCTGTGTGGGTCCCTTCTTTCAATCCAGCTCTATCTACCTTTCTTAGACCTATAGCCTACTGAAGGCTTCTTCAGTATGTTCTGTCCATCTATTTCTAGCAGCCATGCTGAAGGACAAAGGTCTGGTGTATCATGTCAATATTCTCAACTCCCTTGTGTGGCTTCTTTGGTGCTTCTCTTGCCTATCATCCTTTTCCTCTGCCATCAGTCGCACTACTGGGTAAAAGCTTTGTCACTGCTGATCCCATCCTCTCACTTCACTTCAGAGTGGCTGCCTCTTCATTGTTGCTCCAGCCTGTGATGATCCAACCATCTCAGCCCCAGTACCTGGCAGCAGTCTCTTCAGTGCTGTTCCTGTCCATCCACATCCATCTGCCATTCTCCACCCCACTGTAGGATCCCTCTACATTGCTAGGTCTCAGACAAAAGGGAAAGTAGGCGAGTTTCTAAATGAGGTTTGAATAAACATTGCAAGTCAGCTGAGACACTAGGTCAAGGTTCACGGATATTGCTCCCATGCATTATCATTTTGCTGATTTCAGTCAGTCAATGGAAGAGAATTCTGTGGGGGGAAAATAAGTGGCAGGTAGCCAGTAGAACTTGTGTCTTTTTGTTGCTGGATTGGTGACTTTTAAACAGTGTAACAATATCCAGTTTTCATTCCCTTTCCAAGAGCCTACTTCCTTCCCTCGGGGACCCAACAGAGCATTTAGTGGTTGTCAGAACTCTAGTAATGGATGCAGCCTACAAGGTGTCTCAGAACTACTTGAAATACAAGGGCCTCTAGCTGGAGCTGGGGGGGAGGGGAGGAGAGAAGGGGCAAATTCATGGCTGTTGAAACCTTGGGGCTAGCAAAGAAAATTAAGTGAGGAGGAGACAAAGGATAAATTAAATGAGGGAGGTGATTAACCCTATTGTTTTAGGCAGAATCTTTGTGCAAGAATCAATGGGCTTTTGGTAGATGGGGTTAATCATTGATTTTTATCTGTGTGCAGAAGGTAAGTAGCAATGAAGGCATCTCCCTCTCCTTATAGGGAAAAGAGCTCAAGAATGTAATCCTGTAGAGAAGGGAGAGAGAACCTGGTGGGGGGGGGTGGGGAGAAGAGAGAAAGGAGAGATGAAGGGGGGAGGGAGAAATCCTTCTATCGTTAAAAGAACATGGGGTTTCCAAACCAGCTCAGACCACGTTCGTTAGTCTGTTATCATACCTCCAATAATGGATATTCGCTGTGTCTTCAGAAGAAGGCCAATCGGACCCAAAAACCTCAGTGCATCCATCTACTTCTTTACATGCAGAAAGAATTCCTTCCTGATCTCCAGGAGGTACTCACTTGGTGCCCTGAAGCCTGATAACAGAACCGTCACCTTACCTTGTTTACATTTTTCATGGAAAATTTCAAACATATTACAATTCAGCATATACAGAAATATTACAGAGCCTGAATAAAACACCTTCTGGGTTAAGAAAAACATACCATAATAAACACAACGAGAAAAGTGCATGGAACAAGGAAAAGAATTTACAACGTAAGGAAGGTAAAGGGGTATGAATAGATTCAGAATGTTCTCTAGAAATCCTTAGCTTGTGACAGTGTGTCTGTGAGGGTGGGGCCATGGTTCATCCAGATTCCGTATTCCTCTTGCCGACCGTTATCTAGGTAGTAGTCAGTCCAGGATCTGATGTTGCAGTAGGTCTGTATCTGGTGTTCTATCTGCAAGTATAGTAACACCGTTGTTTGTCACCCATATTTTAAGGGGTAATTGGGTCTGGGCTCAATGCCCACAGTTCCAAGTTCAACCACTGAATTATTTGTTGTACTATTTTTAATTTCATAAATTTTTGTTTCATTTCCCTAGAGATTAGTCATCTTTCCAGTGATTCAGAGGTGGGAGGGTCTTACAGGTGATAGATACTGAGTTGGGTTGAGCCTTTACCACATGTGGCATACCTTTAATGCTGCAGCTTCTAGCTATGCAATAGTTTGCAGTTACCGCAGCTGGATTGAATGTTAAGACCAGTATGCCATAGCTGTGAGTCTACTCCTCGGCTCTCTACCAGTCTCTGGCTTATGTCTGTTTTATTTATTTTCCTTTACTCATGTGGTTTGAACTTAGGTCCCTTGTGACCTGTGGGAGGTGAACATCACTCCCATCCTGGAGTGCATGTATTTTAGTGTGAGTGGCGGCTGCTGTTAGACAATGGGTTGTGTCCTAGGTCTCTTGGTTTCCTGCACTGGGAGGCCAGGACTAGTGCCTTCCCAGCAAGGCCACATCTCTGGGTGGTTGAGTGTTCCCTTTCCATAAGCCAGTGGATGGGAGTGGGAGATCTAAAGGATCCGAACCCATAGTCCCATTTTAAAATCCCTGCTTGACACCCAGAGGTGGCTGGTCTTGGGTGGAGAGTGGCAGGGTACAGCCTGATCTGGTGAGACTCTGTTTGGGATCTGTTGGATACAACAAGCCGTGTGGCTGTTGGAATAAATGTCCCCGACTGGGTAGGTGGTTAGTGAGGAGGCTTCTGTGTCTGAGGTGTGGACGCCTCGGAGGCAGCAACAGCAGTCGGCCTGACACCAGTTGGTGGACACAGGCAGGCTTGGAAGTAGGGTGCTGTCTGGGGAGAGGAAACATTGGTTTCCCTGGGTGGGACCTGCAAAGTCACAATCTTCCTGTGTGAGTCATGTGAGATTGTGGGTGTGAGCCCCTGGGGGAGCAGGACTCCCTTGCAGGACCCCCACTCAGAGTGCATTAGTAAGTCCCCCTTCCCACACCTTGTTAAAAATACTTCCAAGGGTGTGTGTGTTTAACTTCTGTATTGCTTTGTTTGGGAAGAATAAAACCCCCTGGGCTGATCCGTTCAATGGAGAGGATGCTATGGTTAAACTGTGCAGAACATGGGAAAGGTTTGAGATGTCTAAGCGTTCCCCCATTAAAAAGGCTAAGAAAAAAGAGCTTTGCTCTACAGGTTGGGTATGACTGCAAAGGAGCTGGATCGGCAACAGACTGAAACAAGAAGCCGCTTCTCAAGCTGTAAATGTAGCTATTTCTCAAGCTGTAAGCTTCTGAAAAGGAAGCAGAGATAGAAAAACTCAGCTCCCAGCAGGCTGCTGCAACAGCCCAAATTGCTAACTTGACAATGCAGCTTAACCCGTTAGAATCCTCAAGTGCAGGAGTTGAATGGTAACCTCCTGAGAAAGGAGAAAGAAATATATGTGCTGTCAAAAAAGTTACAAGGCTCTCAAGCTGCAACTAGAGAGTTAATGAAAGGTAAAGACAGTAAGACAAGGAACATCTGTGAACCTTAGTGTATGTGATTAAAAGATAAGAATGTTGAAGCAAAGGTTGCAGCGTAGGCAGGGTGTCATAAGCACTATAAAAACGGATCTCTTAAGAGTGCATGAGTCTGGTACATCTATTGACTTGGATGGGAGTGACACAGAAAGAGAAATGTTTCATTCCTAGTATACCTAGAAGGAGGTGGTATCTGTTTCCTCCTCCCCCATCAACACCACAGGAACCCCATTGGGGGTCTAGGGGAATTCAATCCACTCACCGATTGCTCCAATAACCACTACTGTGATTCATTACGGACATGGCAGACCCTTGAAAACAAGGTATGAAATCCACGCCCTGGGGCTGGAACAGGTGCGAGCTATGAGCAAGCACATGGGCCCCCTTTCTAAAGAAAATGCATTAGATTGGCTGGCAAAGCTTAGAGTGACCGCCAGTTTAAGTTTAGAAGACACAGTTGTGTTGGTAAAAGAAAGTATGAGTGCAGATGAGTTTGGGGCCCTACCTACAGAGGTTCAGATGGGTTGTGTTCAGGAATCTGTAGAAATTTACCTTGCCATTATGAAGCTGTACTACCCATACAGAAGTCTTAGGGGCAAGATGTACTCTGACAAACAAACAGAGGATCTCAGAAAGACCACAGAAATTTCTTGCCAGGAAACTATTACTATATTGGCTTACAGGTCAGCTTCCGATAGTAAATGGAGTTATGTAGAACATCCCTGAATTCTGGGAGATGTTGTTTCAGGGTTTGCTCCCTGCAATTAAAATGACCATGGGACCTGCCAAATCCCAGAGTAACTAGTCTCAAAGAATTGGAAACCGGAGTTCAAGAAGCATATGAACTATATAGGGAAGCTTACCCTAGCAGCAATAACATCCCGGGACACACAGCAAGTGGCTGCCATAAAAGGTGGGAATGATGGGAAGGCTACTTATAGAAAGAATGGCAAAAATAGAGATCCTGACTATGGGTTTAAGATTAGCCTTGTGGAGAAACGCTGCAAGTAATAACCTGTAGAACAACTAGATGGTCTGCCAACTCGAGCCTTGCTGAAAAAGCTAGCACAGGATGAGGGAGAGGATTTAACAGGGGAGAAGGTGGTCCCTCGAGAGGAAAGAGCACCAGCCCAAAGCTCCCTCTGAAGCCACCGAGCTCTCCTTTCCCCATTGCATGTAGCCACTATTGTAAATGATAGGTGGGGAAGGCTGGCAACTAACATCTGTCTGAGAGGGGAATTTGGTAACATCAAGCAGAAAATGCTGCTGGACACTGGGGCCACAATGAGTATGATTTGCACAAAAGCAGTTCCTTCAATAAAACAGCTACCAATTACAGAAATCAAGGTATTTGAAGGATACAACAGGAAAAAAAGTCTAGTGCCCTTTTCAGAGCCAACAACTTGGATAACTGAGGCACTGATCACTGAAGCTTTCTTTGGTTTCCAGAAGCTTGATTGACAGGGTATATTAGGGATGGATGTGTTGAGGCGTGTGAAAGTAGAATGAATTAAAGAAATGCTTTATGTTCTTTAAGTAGGAATGAGGAATGTTGAGATAAAGTTGTCAGGAAGAGGAACATTAAGGTATTGAACAATGGGTCCACTTAAACTGATGGTGGGACATTAACAGGAGATTGGTGAGAGTTAATAAGGACATGAGATGTGTCTAGCCCCAGGTAAACTTATCAATTCCGCTCCCTTTGTAATCTTGTTAATTTCACGCCCTTTTATCTGTACAAATAAGGTGGTTTGAGCCTTGTATGGGGCTCACATTTTCTGGGTGTATTAGCAGAGCGCTTTTGCTAATAAACAAACAAACAGAGTGGTATGACAAATTGTGAGTCCTGAGTCTGACCTTGACAGGCGCTTGGATGTCCTAGTGGATCTTCCCAATCAGAGGCTTGTTAAAGGCCAGGGTGAAAGAGGAGTCATTATACCATCAGTGCATTGAGTGCTCGCTCTCAGGGTGCCTACCAAACTCAAGTTGCCAACATAGGAACCAGCTGTCCTGGAAATCACTAAACAAATACCTGCTAGTATTTGCAAAGAATAAGTTAGACTGTGGATGTATTGATGTGGAGATTATGGTGGAAGGATCCTTGGCCTCAGCACCAGTACAAATACTGGAGAGAGGCCCAAGGAGGAATTGGGAGCACCATTGATGCTTTGAGATCCCAAGAAGTTCTGGTAGAGACAGACAGCGTGTGCAATGTGCCGAGCTGGCCAGTGCTTAAGTCTGATCAATCAACGTGGAGGCTCACAGTTGGTGACAACAGGTGCCATGCGAGGTGACACTCTGAGAGCTCTGTAATCAAGTTTCCAGAAATAATGTCTATCATTGAAGGTGGGGCTTGATGGTTCTCGGTCATTGATATCACAAATGTGTTCTTTTCTATAGCACTGCATAAAAGTGCATGGTAGAAGTTTGCCTTTATATTTGGCCATCAGCAGCTGACTTTTACGAGAGTAGTGCAAGGTTATCACAATGCGCCCACGATATATCATCTGCATGTTACCAAGATGTGGAGAAACCTAGTCCACAAGGACCGGGTTGTCAGCTATGTGGATTATATTTTGGTGGCTACAAAGACCAGGGAAGAGAACTTGCTTGTTTTGAGTGAGGTCCTAAACATCCAAAGAACCGGCTTCCTTGTTAGCCTGCAAAAAGTCCAACTTGTACAGCAGAAAGTCACTTACCTTGGAGTCGAGCTCAGAGTTGAAGGGCAACATCCAGATACCGATTGAATCAATCTGATCTGCAAATTACCAGCTCCCAGGGACATAACTTTGAGATCTCACCTGGGATTGGTAGGCTTTTCTTGGGATTTTATATACAATTATGCAGAGCTTGCATGCCCCTTATACATGCTGCTCTGCAAGGGACAAGAATGGTCCTGAGGAGAAAAAGAATATGAAGCAGTGTTTAAGCTAAAACAGGCCTTAATGCAGGCTCCTGCACTGGCCTACCCTCAATTGGTTAAGCTGTTCATATTACAGCCTGCTACCACTGAGAAAGGCATCAGTGTAGCTACAGGCGAGTCTCATCTTACGCGGGGGTTCCGTTCCGCGGTTAGCACGTAAAGCAAAAACCGCATATAGTCAAAATTACATTGAGTTGAATGGCGGGCGGAATTGCCCACACTACAAGTACAGTATTAAAATTGTTGTGTTTTTTTGTTTTTGCCGACCGCGTAAAGCTGAAATCGCGCATGTTAAATGCGTGCAAGATGCAACAGACCTGTATTATGCAGTCAAGTGGCACCAGCATGAAGCTGTTGCATACAGTTTTCAAAACAGTTGACTGAAGTGGAACAGCATTATATGCCCTGTGAAAGAAGCTTTGGCCCTTGTATGGTCCATCAAACACTGGAATACATAATTGGAATGGCTCTGGTGGTGCTTCAAACATCTCACATGCCAGTCAGGTACTGTACATCTTATCTGGGAAGGCAAATGATGGCTGCGTGTCCAATCCCCATCTTGCAGGTTGGACTCTGTGCTTGTTAAACTGGGAGGTTATGGTGGATAAAGTGCGGTCTCTGTCTGCTGTACCGTTTGCTCTATTGTTAGAAGGTGAAGACCACAAGTGCCTGCTTCCATTGGAGAAGACTAATACCATCAAGTTCCCATTCCAGCTAGAAACCTCATATGAAGTAGCTAAAGCAGTGGGCCATGACATATGGGTCATCAATGGGAGCAGTTTCCATCTAAAAGGCACCCCCCCATACAGGTTATGCTGTACTCCAGGTAGCAACCGATAGGGTTTTGCAAGGCATTGTGCTGCACCATTCTGCCCAGGCAGCAGAAATTGTTGCCATAGTAGCTGCATTGGATGCTGTGGACAGAGACTCTGTGATAATGATTTGCTCGGATTCTGACTGGGTCCTGAGGGCCCTCATTTACTGGATGACGGTATGGATGGCTCATGGCATGAACACTGCAGACAAGCCAGTTACCCATGCCAAATATCTTATTCATGTATGGAAACTTGAAGGCCGGAGAGCTCTGACTTTCCTTTTTAAGGTATGGGCTCATTGGAAGAACATGGCAGAGGTATCCATGCTTAACAGGGTGGACAGCCTATTTAAAGAGGCAGCATTAATGGGCCCAGACACGTTGTGGGTAAAATTGGACAATATTATGTGCTCACTGCAACCTGCAGCTGTACAGCAATAACTTGATATTTTGCAGATACAAAAGGACAAAGATTCAGGATCTACTCTCTAAACATTGTCGTAGGGAGTACCAAATATTTGAACAAAAAAGTGGACTGGTAATGGTAAATTGAGCAGAGGTGAAAGATGACCTTCCAATATTGGTAGTTCCGGGTTGCCTATGTAAGGAACTTATAAATTTAGTGCATCAACAACGTCATTTTGGCATCGAGAAGACAGTAAAAAGGCTCTTCACTGTTGGGTGGTGGCCAGACATTACCAGGGATGTAGAGTATCATATCTGGAATTGATTGGCATGTATGCAGAACCCAGACTATCGGGTTAGGAAGGGACTAGTCCTCCATCAGCCCATCAAGGGTCCCCGGCATTGAGTCCAGGTGGACTACATTGGCCCACTACTGCGCACAGGGCAGGGAAATTACTACTGCCTTGTGGTAGTGGATCCATTTTCCATGTGGGTGGAGGCCTACCCTTTGAAAAATACTGCAGCCACCACCGCACACTTTCCTGGTATGGCCTCCTGGAGGTCATTGACTCGGACCAGGGGCCCCACTTTGTGGGTGACCCAGTTAAGAACATTTGCCTTGCACTTCTCAAACAGCATCTCCACATTGCTGGACATCCCCAGAGCTTGGGGATTGTTGAACAGACTAATAGGATGATTAAAACAGCATTAAGGAAGATCATAGAGCCCATGGGAAAGAATTGGGATTAAAAAAAAAAAAAAGCTACCCTTTGTCCTAATGGCCATCAGGTCCTCAATAGGAGCACATTGATTTACACCCCATGAGATCTTTATGGGCCAGCCAATGAGGACTCCTGAGATGTGGTGGCGAGGGGGAGGGGGGGTACCACCTGATAAGTATCAGCCCCAGGTACAAATAGACCAGTACATAACCCAGCTGTTGGTTAAAATTAGTGATGCTCAGAAGGAGGTAGCTACCCAATTAAAGCAGAACATATGTCAAATGGACAAAAGGCTGAATGCCAACCTTAAATTTCATGAATGGCAGGTTGGGGATAAAGTTTTATTTCAATTCTACTCAGAGAAACATCACCCTCTGAGTCCCAGCTAGGTAGGGCCTGTAGTTATAACCAAGAGGGCCAGTCGAACAACGTATCAGGTCGAGTTAAAATCTGGGAAGAGATGGTTTTTAAATGGTTCCATTTGTCCCAACTAAAGGAATGGAAGGGTGGTGTTGAGCCATAATCAGTGTCAATAACCTAAATCTCTGCTCTGTCTATTCCAGGAAATTCATCCAGCCACCTGGATTGGAAAATGTTGCATGTTAATGTTATTGTTTGTTAGGTTTATGGACTCTTATTGTAAATAAGAACAATACAATGGCTGGGAGATGGGATACACCTGTAGGGGTTTATGAATATAATTATGAGTTGTTAGAATCTATGTGTAATGAAACTGATGATTATGATGAAGATGTGGTGGATAATCCCAAGGGCAGAAGTATACTGATGAATGAAGCTGTCTTGAAAGGGATTATAGTGGTATATGCCTATGTGGATACAGGCTATCGTTATCTTGTATGGGCAGAAAAAGGGGTAACACTTGGTTAATGGCCTTCACAGCAGATGAACAGAAGCATGAGCTCATATTAGATAAGGAGCCACAAATTAAATCTAAGGAAACGAGGGGCAATTGTTCATGGCTCTTTGATGACCCTTTCCTAGATGGGTGCTCTAGGTTGATTGAGGCTTGGGAGCTGTCCAAGTGTCTGTCCATCATAAGTGACCTCCCTCTACAGGTAAAACCTGGGGATTTAAGTGTAATGGTTTCAATAGGCATCGGTAATGTTAATCACACCTTTATAAATGCCCATTTGTATTTGCCATCAGGTCATTATCTAGCAACTCTGAAATGCAGTCATTGTATAGAATCATGTGTTAGTAATTATAATGCCAGTATCATGAATGGGTTTTGTAAAAAAATTTACAGAATGTAAGTTTCCCTGTTGTATGTATTGTGAATGCTTGTTACCTGTGTCATTTGATGACACTGACTGGGTTATCACAAGTCTGTATAGAACTAAGGTCAATGTAAAGGTATCTGTGGTACCTTGACCATACACAAGTCCTGTTGGACCAGTGATGGTAAAACAGAATGTTAGAATAGTACTGATGATAAATCCAGTCTATTCCATCAAAAGGTTAATAATGCCTCTACAAATTTCCCTACACAATGTTAACCAAGGAGGTTTTGCATACACTGCACCTCTAATTGTGGGATGGAGTGGTGGTTCCATCATCCAACTCTCTCATAAGGAAACCTGGGGATACCTTAGCTAAAATATTAGGAGGGGTTGGAACTGGACTAGGTGTATTAAATACTATAGATGACCAGATCCTAGTTGATAAAATAGGAGCTTTGGGCCATGATGTAGCCTTTTTATCACACCCTCTTACTACCTCCTTAAATAGGATTAGTGAGACTGAGTATCATATAGCCAATTCCTGAATTTGCATCCAGGAGACAGGTCACCTCAACATCATAGGGACCTTAAACATTCTTCAGTCTAACATCTCCCTTGCTTTAGCATGTGTGCAAGTACAGCAATGGAACCTAGATGTGGCTAAGTCCATTGTGAGGGTTGGCCTGAATGGACTTATTCCAGCAGAGATAAAACATGTTGTGGAACCATCTCACTCCTTTTGAGCAAGAGCACCAGGGGTGGTGGAAGTTAATTAACTTCTTACCACCACCACAACCATTCAATAATTGCTTATGTGCTGACCTTAAAAGCAGCAAACAAGGAATGGGTTTACCCTTTTAGCGCCCATAGGCTAAAATGTGGGACAAGCTGTACTTATTCCTATGGCTATCAGCAAATGGGTCCATCGGAAGGGTGAAGAATACCACACTGCGAGCCTCCAGCCTTGCCTAGAAGAAGAGGGCCTAGGCTACACTTGTAACACTGAAGTTCTGGAAGGATCCCATGTATGTTTACATGCCCAAAAAGGAATGTGTCATTATAAAATGCACCCTTCAGATTTTAATCGCCCCTCTGTTGTGCTCACAAATGTCCATTGTTTATGTCTAAGGAGTTGGTGCAGTGAGTTTACTGTAAATAGTTATTATAGAATTACACATGACCCCTCCATCAACCTTTGTCTGAGCTCCATCTTTTCCTTCAAGGGTTGTGAGAGAGACTTTGTCTGGCATGACATCACCACCAAGACTATAGATGTACAGTATACTTTATACGACCACTTAGATCCAGTCCACCTTGGAGCAAATATAGCAGCCCTAAAGCAACTCATGTTCCACCCAGAAATGAAAGCCCACTTAAAGCAAATTGAGAAGGAAGGGAAAGATTGCTGACTCTGCATCGTGCCTCTAATCAGATTAAGCGGGTGTAAAAGCAAATCAAAGATGAGACCGCTTCTAGTCAGTGGTGGGAGAATCTATTTGGGAGACTGGAAAACTTTAATGTATGGATTATTATGTTACATCCTATTATTGTGGTCCCAATCATCCAATTTGTAATTATTGGATACTTGATCTGCCTCACTGGATCAAAAGAAAAACATCTGTACCTATAGCTTCTGTGCCTGTATCATCTTTCAAGTTAAGTAATGTCTATGGAATGTGACGGTTAAAGTTCTACGGGTATCCCTTTGCCATCAAGGAGGGGCAATGTAAGGTGTTCCATGTCATTTGGTGTAAAAGAGCGGGAAGACCACTGGGTCTAAAGTCACGTGGTATGGCTGAGAAAGAGAGAGACTATATAAGGGGAGAACACCAGAAGCGGTGCTGTCCTTCTGAGCAGCAGCCCATGAGATACATGCATTGAGAGGCAACGTACCATCAAGAGAGCTTATTTGATCTCCATCCAAGGTGCTCCATAGCTGTGGTTCATCCAGATTCCTCTTGCCAACCTTTATCTAGGTAGTAAGCAGTCCGGGATCTGACGTTGCCGTCACACAGCCTGTCCACGTCCAGAGGTCCATCTGCAAGTATAGTAACACCGTTGTTAGTTACCCAGATTTGTAAGGGGTAATTGGGTCCAGGCTCAATACCCACAGTTCCAAGTTCAACCACTGAGTTTTGTTGTACTATCTTTTGTTTAATAAATCTTTCTTCAGTTTCATTTCCCCAGAGATCAGTCATCCTTCCAGTGATTCCGAGGCAGGAGGGACAGGCGATAGATACTGAGTTGGGTTGAGCCATTACCATGTGAGACATACCTTTAATGTTGCAACTTCTAGCCATGCAACACTCTCAGCGCCTACTGCCCACCACAATCAGCTGTTCTGTGGTATGCAGGAGGTGTTGGGAAGGAGAGGAGCGGGGATGGGGTGTGTTCAGGGGAGGAACTGGATGGGAAGAGGCAGAGCACCCCCAGGGCCTGGAGGAAATCAGTGCCTGATGTACCCCCTAGAACACAACTCATTTAGATATTTGCCTAGTTTTACAACAGGCTACATAAAAAGCACTAGTCAGTACAAAACTAAAATTTCATACAATGACTTTTTTATACTGCTCTATATAATATAGACTGAAATGCAAGTACAATATTTATATTCCAATTATTTATTTTATAATTATAGGGTAGAAATTTGGAAGTCAGCAATTTTTCATTAATAGTGTGGCTGTGACACTTGTCTTTTTAGGTCTGATTTTGTAAGCAAGTAGGTTAAGTGAGGTGGATCTCGGGGGTACACAAAACAAATCAGACTCTTGAAAGGGGTACAGTAGTCTGGAAAGGTTGAGAGCCACTGCTCTAAAATAGTGGGTTGAATTAATCTCTGGTATAACTCCATTGATTTCAGCAGAGTTACACCAGGTATGAATTTGGTCCTGTTGGTGACTATTCATAAGTAGTAGAATACCAAGATTTGGCACTTTTCATTTGTTGATCTCAAAGTGCTTTATGAAGGCAGGGAAGTGTTGTCTCCATTTTACAGGTGGAAAATGGAGCCACATAGAGGTGAATTGATTTGCTAAGGTTATAAAGCAAGTCAGATGCAGAACTAGGAAGAGAATGTAGGTCTGAGTAACAACTTTCAGTTCATACTTTAATCAGTCTGTGAATTAAAACATGAAAAAAGACACAGGGAGAGGTACTGGAGCAGTATTTAAAGTGTAATTTGTTATATTCAGGAGATGTCGAAACTGACTGCATTTCCTATACACAACCTACCCCTCACTCCTTACTAAACAGAGTGGCCAATTCCCTTTTGTTATTCACTCTTACCAGGCAATAACATATGTTTGTGAGGATATAACGTTGCATTTGCTAATGAAATAAAGTGTTTTGGAGAACTCCCTTTAAGCAAAAACATGTGTTCCAGGGAGGAAAATTTTTTTCTGGTTAACTGCTGAGCCCTACAGATTTAGCAACAAAACGCTGTTTGGAGATATTGAAAATACTGTGACTAAGCAAGATTGTGTTTCTGGGGCACAGCACTGAAAGTATTTTATTTGTTGTCAAAAATCCAAGCTTTTTTATATAAAAATATAATAAATCTGGATTCAAGAACCAGTTTTTGGATGGTTATTTCTTATGTGTTTAATAGAACTTGACTCATATCAAAGTGCTACTGGGTTTTAACTTGGATAGGCCATTCAGCGGAGTTCTTTACTCCATTGTCTCTTGCCCTCCAGAAATAATTGATGGACACTGGCATTACTTTCTAGTTCAAGCCAGACCTCTCCCCAGATCTGTGCACAGAGGGGACCTTCTATGCATGGGTCTCCTCATTCCTATGTGGAAGGGGGTAATTTCTCCTCCAGACCTCATGGGTCAGAGGTGTGCATGGGAAGGTAGTGTAGAGTAGTGGGCTCGGAGCAGGAGGAGCTGACTGAGGCAGGATATGCATCATATTCATGCCAGCCACATGGAGATTCCCAGAAAAGATAATGCAGCTTGGGGCAGGAAGAGTCCCAGTAGCATGGCACCAATGATTCAGTTCGCCAGGGAGTTGTGGGAGCTCAATAGGAGCCTGATCAGCTGAGGCAGCACAGAGCCTCCAGGTACATATCCCTAGACTTCCATAGGTCCCTCAGAATCCATTTTTGCTTGGGTGCAGGCCTCTAGCCTTTTCCATGGAGGCCAGCCTCCTCCTAAGCCCTATACTGCAAGTTTTACCATGGGAGGGGAATGATCCTTGCCCTGAGGATTAAGGATCTGTATTAAGTGATTATAGAATTGTGTCACAGATTCCCTGAGGTGGCATGTTGCCTTGGATAACACTATATTTGCTAATAGTGCTGGAAATATTTATTTTCCTTTCGAAGTGAATTTAGTTAATAAAAGATGCTGGCCTGACAGCTTCAGAGACTGTCTTCTATATGTCCAGAGAGCTTTAGCAGGAGCACTATAAAGCAAGTTACCAGAAGGCAGTGAATTCATTCTCTTTGTCCATTCAGTCCTTTGCCTTTCTGCTGAGTCTGGAAACATGACTGATAATTAGTGCTGATTATAATGTAGACACTTATAGTAGGAAGGGGATGTTGTCATCTTATTTTTCCACAGGCCACAAAATAGCTTGCATAGTAACAGCTTTTAGTTACTACTAATCTCAGGCCAAATCAAAGCAGTGATATCAGTACAAGGCTCCATACTCCTGTTCTGTTACCATTTCATCATTTCCCTAAACAGATTCTCATTCCCATTCCACTCATGTTATAGCACCTTTCATCCAATGATTTCACACATTACAATCAGAATTACTAGTAATAAATTAATTACACTCTACAACACATGTGTAGTAGTATTATCCCCACTCTACAGTTAGAGAAATTGAGGCACAGTGGGATGGCTAGGTAAATAGACTTGATTTTTTTTTATTGTGTAACCTTTCATTGTGTTTTGTGAAAATGGATACATGAAGTCTCTTTTTTGACATTGTATATTTTGTATTTCCTGATTGCTTTCTAATAGTGTACCTGGTTGTTTTGGCATAGGGATAGAATGTTTAGTGGGACCTGGCCAGATTTGTGCCATGTGTGTATTCTTAGGTTAATTAAATAAAGCATAGGCATTTTTAGCAATAGAGAGACCCAAATATATTCTCTTTTGGTTGATCTTAACCCTGTGTGGGGTTTTACCTGACTCCATAATCCTGGTCTTCTCCAGAAACCAGGGCCGGCACAACCCATTAGGCGACCTAGGCGGTCGCCTAGGGCACTAACATTTGGGGGGGAGGGGCGTGGCAACCGGATCTTCGGCTTCCCCGGTCGTCGGTGGTATTTCAGGGGCGGGACCTTCCCCCGCCTACGGTGGCAAAAAAGCTGGCGGTGCTCCTGCCAGAAACCAATAAAAGGTATCTCACTTTTCTTTTACTTCAGTTGCTTTCCCATGTAATTCAGTCCATATGTTTATTCCTCTGAGGGAAGCAGTTTGACCTGATTATGAAAAAAAAAGTGATAGAAATATTATAGGACATCATTAAGATTGAGGTGTTTACTAGCATAATCCTATCAAGTCTAATCTATGGATTATTTTATTATTAGCACACTTTAGGAGCTACCACAATCTAAACATTTTCCAGACATTCAAGAGGTCAGTCTCTCCCTGCCCCACAAAGCTTATGGTCTAAGGACAGACAGCTAGAGGTAGGGGATGGAAAGCAAAGAGAGGCTTTTTGTTTTTTCTACAAGTCAACCTGCTATTTTACTTTATCTAGCTATCTTTTTGGAATGACATAACTCCACATTTGTTTTAGTCTTCTTTTCTAGGCCCCAATCCAGCAAACACGTATGTACTTAACTTTACTACCACAAAGAGTCGCATTAAATCAATGCGATTACTCAGGTAGTAAAGTGAAGCACACATGTACATGTTTGTAGGACCAGGTCCCTTGAGAACCAGAGCTTCTCAGAATTTTTACTTCTAACAACAACTTAGCTATGTTTGAGTTGGTTGAGCAGTAAGGGATGAATTTTTAAAGGTATTTATGTAGCTAACTCTGCCTAAATATCTTTACAAATCTGGCACTAGTTCCTTACCAGATGGGCTCAGGGACTGCAAACTTTGTCTTTAGACTTACTGAAGCCACAATAAACTTTAAAGGGACACGGTTTGTAAACCCACACAAAAAATGCAGTATCTAAGACTAAATTAGTCTTAGATACTGCATGTGTCCCTGAGTACCACTGCCATTTTTGTGTGGGTTTACAAACATTCTATTACAAAACATGTTTTTCTTTTTGCTGTTGCTGTGCGAAGGAACAACATAAGCAATCGGGTAGTCAGTTTCCCCTAAGTGCTGTCAAATACACAGAGTTAACAAAAACAGAAAGTGTTTTTTATTCTCTGTAATATTTTAGTTATTGTAACCTTAGGAGTTATATTACCTCTTATTGCTACAAATAATGTGAGACAGGTGAGCTTTTTAAAGGTGATACCTTTAACTGACACTGACATAACAATGTCCATCTTTTATTTGGAACAACCCCTTTGGCCCACCTACCATATTGTCACAAAATACAGCATCTATGTGTTTGATAAGGACTACAAACTCATCTACTACACTGTAAATATAATTTGTGGACTGCTCTCCAACAATCACATAGGAACCACCAATAAAAACTCAAGCCTTCTTCCACAACTTCCTCCTGTACATTGGCAAAAAGAAGCCCTGACATATCCTCTGTTATCCAACTCATAGTCCAAAACTAACATTGTCTCAGATTTCTAGATTGCCTGGTCCATAAAGAATAATCTACCTCATCCTCCCTCCAAAGCATATAGTGGCTGTATTTAGTCTCAATACCTCCTTTACTCAGTTTGATAGGGCTCAGATGTTAGTCCATAAAGAAATTGTGTACCTTTATCCTCGCCTGAAGATATGCAGAAACCACCTAATAAGATTATTATATACTGAGACTGCAGGGTAAACAATATATAATACAGCAGTTGAGAATATGAGTTCAGAGAGCAGGTTGTTTGTAACACCAATGAATTTCAGACTTTTAATCTTTAAAAAAAACAAAACTTACTGTAACAGGGCACTCCTCTCATGAGCACCCCCATCCCCCCCTTAGCCAAGTGGGTGTGCCTGCACACTCTCTCTCTATGGTGTGTCTTTGGTGACTCAGCCCTCCTGCTGAGTCTCACACAATCTATGTGATGAAAGCAAAGCAGAACCCCTTCCAGGGTTCAAGTCCACAAAGGGTCTCTTAGTGCCTCCTATAATGTCTCCCACAAGTTGTCCCTGCTCCAGGATAGAGCAGTGCCCCAGGGCTCCCTCCCTAGTGACACAGTCTTCATCCTCTTAGGGCCTTCCCACCCACTACTCCAGGGCCCAGCCCAGGGACCCTATTGATAGCAGCTGATTGCCATGTCCCTTTATCTAAGTCACACCACTGCTCTAATTCCCTGAGGCACTTCCACACAGCCCTGCACCCTCTTCACCCTTACCTCAGGGCCTTGTTCTGATGGAGTCATCACAACCAGCTCAGGGCTCCTTCTCAATCTCCCTGGCTTCTGGCAGCACTAGGTCAGCCAAAGTCCAGCAGGTCTATCCACACTCCTCCAGCTCTAACAGGGAACTGCTCTCAGGTAGGCCCTGCAGCTCTTCTTATAATAACTAGCCTGCTGGGCCCTGATTGGTTGCTTCCCACACAGCCACTCTAGGCAGCTTGGAGGATCTCTCTACTGGCCTTTTTGGGGGTGGGGTGTAGCAGGGCTCAAGGCCTCCAGCAGGGTGCCTCAGGGCCTAGTACATCCCGTCACACTTACTCTTAGCTTTGAATTTCCTGGATTTCAAAATATTAATTTTTCTATAACTTCAATGTTTTCATAAGGCTTTATTCTTAGATAAACTATCTTTACAACCCTGCCTCTGTCTTAAAGATTTCTCTCAGAAACTAATTATATATGCGCTATAGAAGCAACTTTGGAAGAGTTTGAGCAAAACCCCATTTGCATAGTCCCTTTTGGTGCTGGGGGAAGACACCAACAAGCTGCCTTAAACGCTGAATGAGGGAAACTTGTTGAGGTCAGCCAAGGGAAAGAATGGGAAGTTGTGGGGGGCTATAAACTTGCATTTATTCTTTCTCTCATCTTTTTTCTGAAAATGGCTCTCTTGCTTTGGTGCATCTTCAAGATTACTCCTGAGGGCATTCTGTGCAAAAAGATTAAAAATTCTGCACAAAATATTTTAAAATTCTGCAAATTTTATTTGTGAAATAAATGTGGAGGCTCTGGCATGGCATTGGGGAGCACAGGCCACTGGCTTCACAGATGTGGGAGATCACTGTGCAGCTCCCCGCCCCGGGATATGGACTCAGCGGTGAGCCTGCACCCAACCATGACACAGCAGAAGGACCAGGCCTGCCCTAGAAACACCCCAGGGCCCTGCCCCTCCATGCCAGGTGTACCAGATGTGGGCAGGCAGGCAGGCTCAGCAAGGCAGGATCCAAGTGTGGAAGGGCTTAGTGTGGGGGGATCCAAATGTGGCTTGAGAGGGTTCTGTGTGGGGCAATCTGGGTGCGGGCGGCTCAGTGGGGGCTTCAGGTGTGTGGGGGATCTGGATGCACAGGGGCTTGTTGGGGGGTTCTGGGTGCAACGGTAATGGGACTCTGCGGGGGGGTCCAGAAACCTGGGTATGGGTCTGACACGGCCCGGAATACCGTGCAAGGGAAGAAGTAGTTCCGTCCTCCCCAGCCCAGCCCGGACTAGCAGCTGAGCCCAGTGCAGGGTAGGAGCCACCAGCCGAGTCTTCCCCAGTTCCGCCTCCTGCCCCACAATGATTTACTTCTCTGCCGGCTGCCCTGGGCACCCAATATGTACTGATGGGGAGAGCTGCCTGACTGCTCTTGTGGCTTATCTTTGCTTCCCTGTCAAAAAGTCATTTTTCTGCAGGGAAGCAAAGAAATCTGCGGGGGACATATATTCTGCACATCTGCAGTGGCACAGAATTCCCCCAGGAGTAATCTTCAGAGAATGCAGTTCTGGGTAGCTGAATGTGGATGGCGTGGGAGAAAAAACGGTTGAGAACCCTGGCTGGGATCCAGAAACAGACTTTGGCATTGCCATGCTGGTCATCATGATGGCACCTAGCTTTTAGGCACCTAGAAAATCACAAGAACAGCTCTGTGATCCACAAAGTCAAGCGAGGGGCCTATGCTCCCTATACAATGAATGGGGAGAGTGAGGTGCCTAAGAATGCCATTCACAAAAGCCAGCATGCTAGTCAGGGAGCCACCTAAGCTTGCCAATGGGAATTCTCAATTAGAGGCATGTGTGCTAAGCCCCGCCCCTCTCTGAGATCGGCGCTGAAATCCAGGCTGCAGGGAGGTGCCCCTCTACATTATCTTTGTAATCCATGAATGGGAACCCGCTGCCTGGAGTCAGGCGGCTTTGCAGCCTAAGCTGGTTTTTGAAGGAATGAGTTAGGTGCCTGCCTCTCTTCACCCAAAATAGGGGTGAGATGAGGTGGCACCCACTTTGTAACTTTTAGCCCAGTAGTTAGAGCTTTCACCTAAGATGCGGAAGGCCCAGGTTCAATTCCCCCCTCTCTGCTAGAGGCAGGAAGAAAGGATTTGAAGAGGGATCTCCTACCTCTTAGGCAAGTGCTTTAACCACTGAGACTGGGGATATTCTGATGTGGGGCTCCCTTAATCTCTCCTGTTGAAGCTGCTGCACTCTGGATAACTAATGAAAGAGTTCTGGAGCAGCAGGACTGGGCCCAGGGTATCCCACCTCCGAGATGGGTGCCCTAACCACAGGGCTACAAGAGTCTCTCTCGCTAGCCCAATAATGGTTCCACTGTGAATAAGTACTTAATCATTGGGGGGCAGTAGTGCTCATGCCCAGAGGTAGGAACATAGGAATTGAGGGAACTTTTAATCTGAAAAGCTTAGGCACCAAGTGAGTTTAGGTGCCTACAAGGTTCAGTGGGAATTTTATGGATTTCAATGGGGCCAAAACTGGGACTTACATGCCTAATCTCCAGAGTTAGGTGCCTAAGTCTAGAATTTAGAAGCCTAAGTGCCTTTGTTCCCACACACGCACCCCTTAGAGCTCCCACAATACTCGCATACTGAGGAAGCAGGAAGAGGGTATTAACACCCCCCCACACACAAACTCCCACCCAAATTCATGTAAAGACACCTGCAGAGTACAAAAACACTCACGAAAAATGTAGTATTGAAAAATGATTCATTGACAAGCTAACGTAATAGGCATTAATTCTTCATAAATATCCCATGCAGACCAACTGAAACTACATTTCTATTTAAAAATATGCAAGCCTATGCTTCATTTCCATTTTCAACTTACAAAAGCAAAGCAAATAAACACAAAACAAAAATAAACAATTTACCCCCTCCTCTAAACCTTGCTGCAGGGTATTTCCTGGGTAATACCTGGCTAGAGCTAAAGATTTTAGGAACTCTTGGCCAGTCAATAATCCCCATTAAACTGCAAAAAGGCTCTGACTGATGGTTATTAATTATTGTGTAACTTAGCATATAACATAAGAGATTTGCTGTGGGTTCATACCAAGCCTAGAAAGGGGAATGTGTGTATATATTTGAAATACACAGTATAATTATATATATATAAAATATCACCTTATATATGATTAAAATATTATAGTTCTGTTTAATACATGTGGGCCAAATTCTGTTTTGTAATTTGGTGTAAATTTGCAGTAACTTCTATGCCACTGAGCTAAACTATGCATTATAGATGGTGGGAAGCAGTAGATATGGTATATCTTAACTTTAGTAAGGCTTTTGATACTGCCTCGCATGACTGTCTCACAAACAAGCTAGAGAAATACAACCTAGATGGAGCTACTATAAGGTGGGTGCATAATTGGTTGAAAAACCATTCCCAGAGAGTAGTTATCAGTGGTTCACAGTCAAGCTGGAAGGGCATATCGAGTGGGATCCCACAGGGATGGGTTCTGGGTCCAGTTCTGTTCAATATCTTCATCAATGATTTAGATAATGACATAGAGAGTACACTTATAAAGTTTGCGGACAATACCAAGCTGGGAGGGGTTGCCAGTGCTTTGGAAGATAGAATTAAAATTCAAAATGATCTGGACAAACTGGAGAAATGGTCTGAAGTAAATAGGATGAAATTCAATAAGGACAAATGCAAAGTACTTCACTTAGGAAGGAACAATCAGTTGCACACATACAAAATGGGGAATGACTGCCTAGGAAAGAATACTGTGGAAAGGGATCTGGGGGTCATAGTGGATCACAAGCTAAATATGAGTTAACAGTGTAACACTTGCAAAAAAATCCCAGAATTGTGTTTGCTGTATTAGCAGGAGTACTGTAAGCAAGACACGAGAAAAAAAATTCTTCTGCTCTACTCCACGCTGATTAGGCCTCAGCTCGAGTATTGTGTCCAGTTCTGGGCACATTTCAGGAAAGATGTGGACAAACTGGAGAAAGTCCAGAGAACACCAACAAAAATGATCAAAGGTCTACAAAACATGACCTATGAGGGAAGGTTGAAAAAAACTGAGTTTGTTTAGACTGGAGAAGAGAAGACTGAGAAGGGATGTGATAACAGTTTTCAAGTACATAAAAGGTTGTTACAAAGAGGAGGGAGAAAAATTGTTCTCCTTAACCTCTGAGTCTAGGACAAGAAGCAATGGGCTTAAATTGCAGCAAAGACAGTTTAGGTCGGCCATTAGGAAAAACTTCCTAACTGTCAGGGTAGTTAAGCACTGGAATAAATTGCCTAGGGAGGTTGTGGAATCTCCATCATTGGAGATTTTTAAGAGCAAGTTAGACAAACACCTGTCTGGGATGGTCTAGAAATACTTAGTCCTGCCATGAGTGCAAGGGACTGGACTAGATAACCTCTCGAGGTCCCTTCCAATCCTACGATTCTATGATTTTCTTCTTTTCAATGCCTCTTGAAAAGCCACTTGTATCACAAGGCTTTCAAATACAAACCCACATGTGAATATACTACTATCACCCTTCCAATTTTTTATTTCTTGTGACGGGGCAACCAGCTCCCATCAGGCATGTATGTCCCTGGCTGACGGATAGGGGAACATCCTGCAGAGGCAGAACAACTGCAATTTTCCAGTAAACAGCTGCAGAGCAACTGGTGGCATCTCTTAGCAGGGCATGGTGGGATAGCTGGTGGTGTCACTACCTCTATCAAATGCCACATAGATCCTATGATAAGTATGTCAAAGCAAATAAACACCGCCTTAAAATAAGTTTTGCCAGGGCAGGTAAGGCTTGGTAGCCTCGACAGGGCCCTAGGAGAAGGGAAACACCCATTTCAAACCAAGGGTGCCAGCTTGGACAGAGGACCCGAAAAGCTTGTCCAATAGATATGTTAATGTGAACTGATGTTGATGTCACATGATGTCCATGTCAGATGGTTAGGGTGTTCCCTGCAAGAGACTTACAGTCTTATCTGACTATTGTAACTGGGCAATGGCAGCTAAAATTAAAGAAGCAAGTCGAGTGGAGTGAGCTAAGATATGCAAGTTGAAATGCAGGAATGGTAACCGGAAGAAACTTGGAGGTATTTAAGGTCTTAAAGAGGAGAACAGTAAAAGTGACACATGTACAAAAGACTAAATGGAAAAGGTGTAAGCCAAGATACTAGTGGAGGATCACAAAATCTACTATTCAGAGAGTTCAACCTCCTATAATGATGTTGGAGTTATGCTGAATTATACCATGCACAGGCATATGATAGAGGTTTCCAGAAGGTCAAACCAACTAATGAGTGTTGAACTGTGCTGGGGAGAGGTAAATAGCCATATAAGTGGGAATGCACCACAGCTAGGATAGAATCAAAAGGTAAAAGAGGAGTTTTTAGATGAGTTATTGTGCCTTATTGGAAACATATCATCCAATGAGAGAGGAGCAGATCACAGTTTCAACATGTGCATTTAGAAGAATGGGTACGAAGCAGTCCACAGAGGGCATGGCATTGGAACCAGAAACTTCAAGGGGGAAACGGTCTTACAGACTTTTCTGCAAAAACAACAGGAGTACTTGTGGCACCTTAGAGACTAACAAATTTATTTGAGCATAAGCTTTCCTGGGCTACAGCCCACTTCATTGGATGCATAGAATGGATGGAACACACAGAAAGAAGATATTTATAGACTTTTCTGGCATTGGACTTAGTGATTGCAAACACACCCTTTCTGAAGAGGGAAAGCCACCTAATAACCTATGCCAGTGGTGTCAAATTGATTTCTTTTTAACAAGAAGAAGAGAGAGATCATGAATAATAACTTGTAAGGTAATACCTAGCTAATGACAGAGTGCTGGGAAACAACAGCTGAGCTAGCACTCTGGTCACTTCAACACCAGTTAATCTCTACCTCTCCCACGTAGATCTGACAGGGCCCAATTAGTGTATTAGAACGAGTTGGGGAGAACTAATGAGCCAATTGGCCCATTAACACAGGAGGTGTAAAAAGGCACGGGAAAAGAGTGCAGGAGAGAGATAGGCAAGCTAGCAGAGCCAGAACCACAAAGGATCTCTGGGTAGAGGGATCTCTTCCCTTTTTTCTCCTTGGTAGAGAACTGAGGAGAAACCTGAAACTGTAAATAATTATGGTGTATGGATCAGTAATGTGGTGGGAAGAGCAAATGTAAATAGACTGCACTGTGGGGTTTAACAACTGAAGGTCTCTGAGTCTGCATAGAGAGAGCAGAAGACAGGAGCGGGACATCACCGTGTCACCCCAGTGAGTGTACTGTGAACCAGCACAGACTTCTTCTTATGGACTTCCATATGCAGAGTCCTCAAAACACCAGAACCCCTGAGCACTGGAAAAGCCTAAGTGGTGGAAACTTAAAACTGGAAATAAATAAATAAAAAACATCTTTAAACAAGTAGTGATGGGTAGACTTCTTGACTACACACAGGGATGTGTGGAGGATAACTGGCACAAATTAAAGTTAACATTGCTGGAAATGGCACATGAAGTCCTCGGAGTGGTGAAACCATTACCAAAAAGGATTTGAAGGGAGACTTAGTGGTAGAATCCTCAAGTTAAAGAATCCGTTGAGAAGAAAAAGGGAACCTTTAAAAAATGGCAGGCCAGTGGCTTGAGCAATAAGATGGCATATATGGAGGAAAATAAAGAGGCCAAATAAGTATTGTGACAGCTACAAATTTGGCTTGTGGCAAGCTATATAACAGATTAGGAGGTTATGAGAGAGAACAGACCATCTACAAACTCGCTTAGGCGAGAAAGAAAACGATAAGGGATGTAAAAGAGTTTGCTTATATTAGAAATTAACATGGTTATTGCAAATGAATGGTGAACCAATCAACAAAGTCTGGACTGTTCATTTTGAAAGAGTGATCAAGGAGGAGAATCCAAGAATCTGTAAGCCAACCTGTGGTGTGATAGATTGCATACAGGAGGAAGAGGATGTAGAGGCACTTAGGAAAAAGAAAAGGAGAAAGCACCTGGGACTAATGAAGTACTGGTGGATGCGCTGACATCATTGGGAAGGGAAAGTGTCAAGTATTTTACAAATCTGTTCAATGATATTCTCAAGAAAAAGAAATTGTTGGATGAATGGTGTAAATTGTCAGATGAATGGTGTAAATGGTGCCTTGTAGCGATGTGGTGACTCCCCCTGTGACACCTCCTGTCAGTCATCCTGGGAATTAGCTCTTTTGACCCAGAGCACCCTCAGCAGGCCAGTGTCCCGCTTGCCACTGGCTCCCATGCCCCTCCCAGACCCAGTGCCCCTTGTCTTTGGGTGCTGCCCCCTAGCAGTGCACCCACTCTCTGGGTCTCCCCACCCAGGGGAACCCCCACCCACTATCCCCACCTCACCTCAATATGGCCACTGCCAGTCATTAACTAGCCCCCACTCCCTGGGGCAGACTGCAGTGTAAGTGCCACTCATCACTGGCAAGGGGGGTTGGACCTGCTGCCTCTGTCTAGCCTTGGGCTGTCCCCTACAACCCCAGTACCTGTTTGGCCTTACATTAGGCCTGCAGCCTGGTGGGTTTGCAGGCCAGAGCTCCCCAGCTCCTCTGGCCTTCCCCCAGCCCTGCTCCACCTTAGGTACACTCCCCAGCAGTCAAGGCCAGCGCCCATCTCCCTCCACAGCTAGAGGAGACTGTCTGCTCTGGGCCCCCTGCCCTCTTATAAGGGCCAGTTGAGCCCTGATTGGGGCATGGCCACAGCTGAGCCTGCGTCCCCAAACAGCCTGGGAACTGCTTCCTCCCAGCCACAGCCCTCTCCTGGGCTGTTTTAAGCCCTTTAAGGCTGGAGCGGGTGACCACCCTGCTACATGCCTGTTTTAAAACATAAAGGAGATATTACACTGTATGCTAATTATTGCCCAATTAAGCTGATATCACATCCTATGAAAATGTGGGAGAAGATTACTGAAAAGCATTTGTGTGGATCAGTTGAAATCTGGAAGGATTAGTAGGGACTTATGTGTGGAAGGAGTAAAATTTACGCCATCGTTCTATGAATCCTCAAGGAGAAGCTCAGAGAAAAAAGGGGTGGCAACTGGGTATAGTCTTTGTGGACTTGGAGAAGGCATATGACTATGTACCAAGAGAATGAGTTTTGTGGAATTTGCAACGAAGAGGTGTGCCAGAAGGATATGTCCATTTGATCTGGTTATCTATGATGGAGTGACTACCACAGTCCAAACCATATGAGGCTACAGCAAGCATTTCCAGTAAATGGCCTGCATCAGGGGTCAGCATTAGATCCTTTTTTGTTTGTGGTTTTCATGGATGTGATAAGTGGGAATATATGAAGGGAGTCATCTTGGAATATGGTGTTCGCTGGTGACTTAGTGATATGTGCAGAAGATTGTGAGACACTGGAAACCAACTTTGAACAAGTGCAACACAGTTTTGAGCAGGTGGGACTTGAGCAGTGAACTTTGGTGAGACTGAGGCTTTGATAACCGAGGGAGGAGGACCCACCACAAAGAATATTGCAGGCAGACAGTGTAGAAGAGTGAAATAATTTAAATACCTAGGATCAATGGTTGCTGACAATGGTTCCCTCCTACATGATGCCTGGCATCATATCAAAGCTGCTTGGTACAAATGGTAGGAGCTGACCTCAGTTCTCTGTGATAAAAATATACCAATACATTTAAAAGGTAGTGTGTAAAACTGTAGTTCAACCCATCCTAATGTACAGAACAGCGTCCTGGCCCACCACAATAAAAGAAATCAGTATGCTCTCCATTATGGAAATTAAGATGTTGAGATGGTGAGATGACTGGACATTCCTTGAGAGGAAATGAACTGAGGTTGTAACGGGGCTAATGAGGGTTGTCCCAGCTGAAGACAAGTTGAGGGAGGCTACGCTACATTGGTATGGACATGTTCAGCAGAGACCTGAGAGTTATATTGGTAGAATGGCCCTTGTGCTGATCTTGGACGGAAGATGACCAAGGGAGAGGACAAAGACATGGTACATGGACCAGATATCAGCAAACCGTAAAAATACTGATTTGCTTGACAGCCAGGTGTACAGTTATGAGTTTTGAAAGAAGGCAATAAATGTTGCTGACCCTGAACAGGGAAGTGGCAAGAAAGAAGAAGACACTAATGTTTTTATTTAACCAAACAACTCCCCCTTCTGAGTTATCACCAGATTTTGTATCCCTGGATACATTCTTGCCTGTCTTTTAGGCCTAGCTCTTACAACTTGTTGTGCATGCATGGAGCCCTCTGGCTGCGCGCAGAGCCCGTTTTAAGTCACTAGGTCTGTGCACAGGTGTAGGGGTCTGCCCACATGGAACAAGATGCAGGATAGTGGCCATACATTTAAACTGCTGGAAGGGGCAGTGTCTTTATACCTAGGGAAGAGCAAAACACAATGTTGATGCACAGTAAATAACATTGTACAGTAGAGTAGGTGAGATCAGAATTTGTGTTTGTGAGAAACCAACCTTGCAAAATTGTCATAAAAGCATATCAGTCCCAGTACAAAATCTATGAAGCTGTGCTTGCCGATGGTGATAATGGTGGAGAAAAAAGTGTCCATGCCTGTATTTTAAATAAATAAAATTGCTTCTCCCAGGCAAGCAGGAAGGTGGAATTTTGCAAGGCTGGTTAGACACAGCTTTGCATCACACGCCTGCACGATGATTGATCAACCATAGGTAGTACAATGATGTAATATACATATAGGTGCAGACAGTTTATCACACGTATACCCAGCTGCCTGTGTAGAAACCTACATAGAAAACGGGCCAAGTCCTGCTCTGCTTACACCTGAGAAATCTCCCCCCCGCCCCTAAATCCAGGGGTTTAGCTGTGGGGCCTTTGTCTATGCCGTGCAGGGGGAGCCGCACCGCGGGCTGTCGTGCCCCCGCCCCGCTGTGCAGCAGAGGAGCTGCCTGCTCCAGGTTGCGCCCCCCCGCCCCGCGCCTCAGCTGTAGGATTACAACAGGCCTGGCCCAAGCAACCACCGCGCTGTATTTTTCCGCCGACTAATAATTCACGGTGTGGGTGGGGGAGGAGAGAAATAGTTTTTTTCCCTCCTCCTCCTTCCCCTTTAAGAGGCGGAGGTGAGGGAGTTTGCGGAAGGGAAAGATGAGCAACGCACGCTGAGTGGTCGGCCTGGTCTTGTGACTGCAGCTAACCCCGCCCCTGATTCTTCCCCCCCATTCTAGCCTCCACCCCCCGTGTTCCATTGTGAGTGCGAGCTCCGCGCAGCCCCGCCCCCACCCCTAGCCCCGCCTCCTTTTTTCTCTTGGCTCATTTCCGGCCGCCGTCGCTCGCTTCCCTGTGAGGACTCGGGAGAGTGAAGAAACAACAGCCGCCATTTTGTTTGTGTGTGAGCGACTGAGGGAGGGCGAGAGAGACCGAGCCGGACGGGGCGAGCCAGAGGGCGGGCAGCGCAGAGAGACCCAGGGGCCCGGGCGGGGAACGGGGAGAGAAGAGAGAGTCCGAGACCCATCCCCCACGTACATCACACCAGCCCCACAGCCAGCCGCCGAGAGCCAGGCAGGGGCAGTAGGGAGCCTGCGCGCTCGGCCTCCTCGCTCAAAGCCCCGTCCTACCCCGCCCCGGAGCAGAGGAGACCCCCCCCCCGCGGTCTATTTAATCCACAAGGGGAGATTCCCCCTCTTGGCCCGGTATTTTGGGAGGCGTCTGGACCCCCGTTGGGGCCCCCGCCCCCTATGGCGGAGGCGAGAGGGCGTCCCAGCAGCGCCTGAGCGGCGGTGGGAGAGGCGGAGAGTGACCATCGCCGAGCGCAGGGGGTGGGGGAAGAGAGGAGCCTAACACCCCCCGCCCTGCCCAAACCCAGCGCTAATAACCATCCTCAGCCACTGGGGAGGGGGAAGGTAGCGCGAGAGAAGGGGGGAGGGGCCGGCTGCTTCTTCCTCCTCCTCCTCCTCCTGCTTTGGGATCGGTCCCTCCGCTTGCTCTGGGGGGCACCCTGCTCTTCGGGCTGAGAGAGAGCGCGGAGGGGGCGCTGAAACCCGCCCCTGCACCCCCACCCCGAGATCGGCGCTGCCTCCATCAGGACAACAACCCCTCCTTCTTCCCCGCACAACAAGATGTGAAGCGGAGACTCCTGGGACTTATCCTCACCCTCCTCATCCTTCCAGCTCCCCTCTCTGCAGCCATTAGTGCCTGGCGAGGAAGAAACAGGGGGCGCTGGGGACCCCGCACACGCGCTGTCTTCCTCCCCTCCAGCCCCTTCGCGGGCGGTGGGTTTTTTTTTTTGTTTTTTTGCAGGGTGGTGTTGGACAGGGAAGAAGCTGCTAGAGGAGGGTGATTTTTTTCTCTCTCTCCTTTTTCCTCCTCCTCTCCCCTCCTTCGCCCGCCTCCTTGTGGCGATGAGGAGGAGGAGAACGACGCCGAGGAGGAAGAGGCTGATGGCGGCGGTGAGGCGGCAGCAGGAGGAGGAGACCCCCCGGAGGATGAAGATGATGGTGGCAGAGATGAAGAAGCACCAGCAGCACAACAGCCGGGATTAATTTAACTAAAAACCCACCAGCCTCTTCTCTCCTTTTTTTTTTTTTTTTTTCTTTTTCTGGCGGGGGCGCTTTCCGTGTTCTTCCCGTCCCCTCTGCCCGTGGCCCGGGGGAAAAGGCCTCTTCCCCACCCTACTCCCCACCTTTCCCCCCCGCTGAGCCGGTGCCACCCTACCAGAGACCAAACCCGAGGGGCAGAAAAAGGGGAACTTGGCCCCCCGCGTCCTCCAGATCCGTCGCTCGCTCTCCATAGTCTTCAGCTGCGTCGGGGGCCCGAGAGGAAGGCGAAGATTTTGGGGATCCCCCGTCTCTCTCTGCTCGTTGTGTTTGTCTAAAAAGAATTAAAAATGGCCGAGAATGTGGTGGAGCCGGGCCCGCCTTCAGCCAAGCGGCCTAAACTCTCCTCACCGGCGCTCTCCGTGTCCGCAAGCGACGGCACAGGTCAGTCTCAGGGGCCCAGACCCCCTCCTATATCCCAGCTGTACACCTAGAACCCTTTCTCTCGCCTTCTTTTCCCCATCTCCACTTCTTCTCTCCCCCTTACTGTCTTTCCATTTGTACCCCTTTTTCCTCTGCACCTATGTGTATTAATCTCATCGGAGGGTATTTAATTGCTCTTGTCCTTTATTTGTTGGACGTGATTGAGAGGAAAGCTGTTTGGTTTATTATGCATATGGCCATTTGCAGAAAAAGACTAACAATTTTACCATTTTCATCCTTTTCGTTGTAATAATTATATCAAGCACTCTCTCTCTCATATATTAATTCTGATTATAGGCATAAAATAGTGCACACAAGCATCCTCTTCATCACTCTTAACTGTGTGTATATACATACATACACACACACACACATCTCTCTCTTAACGTTTGTTGGCTTATATGTAAGGATTTTATATCACATTTTTTTTCTAAATAAGGGATTGAATTCTCTTCCATTCCTCATTTTAGCCCTTGTTTGCATTCTGGTTATTCTATTTACTTTTTTACCTTTTCCCTTCACCCTTTCTCACCCTATCCTTTCTCTGAGGAAGAGCAGTTCTGTTTTTTGTTAGAAATGTAGCTTAGTCTTAGTTTTTAAAGACCTAGATTGCAGATTTTAGTGATGTGTAGGGCTTTTTAAGAGCCTTTTTATCTTGATGCAAACACATAGCGTTTCATCTTATTTGCATTAAGAATCAATATGGAGCGCAGTTCATTTTGCATCTCTCATTTCTTTGCTGTGAGGCCAAAATGTCTGAAATTCCCATGTAGGTTTATTGGGTTGTGAAGATGAAGGGGGCTTGTTCTTTGCAATCCTGCAAGGATTTTTAACAGTGTTTTTTTTAGGGAGGAACAATCCATAGTTGCTCTGAAACCAAGCTAGAGGGTGTAAATTTTGGGTGTCCCAATCCCCAGCAAACGTAAACTGGTTGTACTGGAAATTAACAATAAGCCGTTCTTCTTTTCACTGCCTCTTATTAAGAAGCAGATAAATATTTGGTCATTTTGCTTTGAGAGTACTGAGCAGCCTGCCCCTAGTTGTTTCTCAAAACTCGCTTTTAGACTTCTTAGCCAAAAGAAAACTTTGGGGACTCCCCAACTCTGTCTGTCTCCCCTTGCCATACATTGTCTAGTTAAGGTTGTTGCTCCTTGTAGGCACCAGTTTTCTTGTTCATTGTAATTGATTGAGCTGCTAGGAAAGTAAGTAAAAAATGGCTGGCCATCAGACAGTAAACAAGATGTTTAAATGTCTAGCTTTCAGTTGTGCACTGGTTTAACTGGAATCATCTTAATTAAAAAGGTTTTTTGCTGATCTTTTCTTTGTTCTGGATTAATGAAGTTTTAATTGGTGTATAATTTAAAAAAAAAGTTTGCCGAGAACTTTTAGAGCACATTAAGGCATAGGCAGTGTTACAGAGACTGTGAAAGAGGGGTGATGCATTTCTGTCCCAAAATCAACAGGTCCAGTCTCTAATAGAAGAGGGAGATAGGAGGGGAGTTCCTCTTCCTCCACCCCGTCAGACCAGTGGTTGATTTTTAGCATTACTTAGAAAGCAAGTACTTGAATTCAGTAGCCTTCCTATATTTCCTTTCCCTGTCAAGTTGATCATTCAACAGGGAAATTGTTTTAGTTCAAAATCATATCATTCCCCCCCCCCTTCATTGTGTGGAAAGTTCCAAATTTGACCTCAGGCTTTTTTGGGGGGGAGGGAATCAGGATACTGTTTAGAATAGTTGGACAGGTGGAAACTTTGTATGTATTTGATTGAAAGTATAAAAACACTGGTTGTGCCAGGCTACATACAGGGAGCTTATTTCTATTTAACAAGTGCAGATGCTCAATATATTTAATATAATGTGAGCATTTTAATCAGGAGCATTGGGTGACTTAATAGTTGAGGAATCATTGTATAGGTCTGATCAAACACTTTCTACAGATATTTTAACTATTTCTTAGGAATTCAGATGTGACATAATAGTGGACCAAACAGAATGTACTTTGTTCATAAGACTTGTATAAACTCAAACTTTACTTCATTCAACAGGTAATGCAGAGGCTTTGGATAGTGTCAATTTTTCATATGAAATGACACTCAATAGTTGTTGATGAAGACTTCTTTACTCTGGGTTCTCATGTTAAGTAACATATTAACATTGTGGGCTTTGAGGCACAGTACTATGTTTGTTACCTGGGCATAATTATGCGTTCATCTCACAAGCGCACTCATCTTGCAAAGTTGAATATTAGAGTGTTTCTTTAAGTCAAAACCCATCGTTTGCGGGTTATATTCCTTCACTTCCATTGCATGACTGTTTTTTGTCTCATGTCAACCTGTTTCCATAAACACCACAACTCCAGTTTCTACTATATCTTAAGGCTTTTTCCCTTTCTTTTCCCCAAGTAACTTTGAATTAGTGATGTGTAGTGTGGTAGGTCCTGGCTATAGAATGGGGTGTGCTGCCCCACTCCTAGGATAATATTGCATCATGCTTTTGATTTTTACCTTAATTATTTACTAGAAACATTACATTTCTTTTTCTGCAGTGATCTAAATATTAGTTTGCGAACTTCATTATGTGCTCATAAAGTGAGGAGTCAGAAATTTCTAAATTGTTGTGGCTGTTTCACTTTGCTTGCAAGCGTGAAGGGGATTCTTTTTGTATATTTCTCACTGTTGGCTTATTTGGTTCAGTGTTAATTTAAAATATGGATTTGGCAGATTGGAGACCTAAGAGCAGTGGTGAGTCTAGTTGAGTTGCTAGAGCTGAAACTAGCAGGTGTCAAATATTTTCAACATACAGAAGCCATAATTCATCCCCAATTGTGTTTTTGTTACGTACCAAGACTATATAGTTAATTGGTTTTCAGAATGTACACAAAAAAGGAAGTTATTGGGATTCACAAAACGCATTGGGAGAATTCAAATGGTGTTCACATGGGTTGCACTAGTAAACCTCATTTCTCTGCTCATCCAGTAGCTTCTTGCCCACTGTGTCGCAGTGCTGGATCTCTTTCGAAGAAGCCTTGGCTGTTGTTTCTTTCCTGTTTTGAAAGTAATGTTTGCTCTGAAGCCATAGAAAGTAGTATAACTTAAGAGCTTTCACAGTTTAAAAATAAATGCAAAAATAAATTCTGATAAAGGCTAAATTCCTTGTCCAGGGGAAGAAGAAGCAGGAAGGGAATACTGTATTACCAGCCAGCTCAAGTGTTTAACTGCAGGTTCATATCATTTGCCAACACTAAAATACTGTTATACCTACTGGATACTGAGGAGTATCAGAAAATCTTGATGTTGTGAATGGTTTTCCTTCTAGTAAATTAATGGTTAAACTTTACATATTGTTTTGTCATCCCTTGTAATTCTTAATGCATCCATTAAAAACTCTTGACTTTAGGAGCTGAACACCTTAGATTTTCTCAATAGTTACAAAAGTACTGGTACCACTTCAGTGCGAACAGTTGACAAAACTTGGTGGGAAGGAGGACTAATACCTGTCTGTGCATGTGAAGCCCTAAGTTGAGGTCTTTAAAGAACGCTAAATCGGAACACTTGAGCCAGGTCTATGCTAGAAACTTTTGCTATTATAAGCAATATCAGTTAAGGGGTTTTTTGGTGACATTTATGTCCTGGCGAAAGCCTTCGTGTAGATTTGGTCATTCCTTCATAAAAGTGATTTTGCTGATGTAGCGTATTTCGTTTGGGGACCTGGTATAAGCTATACTAGCAGAAACACTGCTTTAAAAAAAAGCGTAGATGCAGCTTTCACTTAGTTTCTGTTGGTATATTTATACCCAGCAACCCTTTCTCAGTGTAGTCTAGGCTTTGGAGTAAAAGTCTACCATTTTCATTTTTCTTAATACTGTAATGAAATGCTTGACAAGAGCTTTATGTAAATTTAGCATCCCAAATAGTCTTCAAAAATACCAAATGTTTTTTTTAAGTTCATTTTGGGCAAGACTTCCTTCCATTAATCAGGCGTGTTAAATGGTGTTATGTATTTGGAGAGGATATCCTGAAGTTTGTATTCCTTGATAAATGTCATAACATTGTAGTAGACATCTTTTGGTTGTTGGATATAAAAATATTGTTTGAAATGTAAGTTGTAAAATATTAAACAACGCTATCATTTCCTGAGATAACCGTTAATATACAGATTTGTGGTAGAAGAGATCTGTATGTATATTTGTAGTATGGAATTTAGCATCCTTCAGCTAGGCATATCCAAAAATCAGATTCTATTGATTAACAACAGCCCTTAGAGCCAAATGTACATCCCCTTAATCTCCCTTCCAATTGGTATCCATTTTTTATAAATCTTGATTTGTTCTCCTCTTGACCCTTAATTCTTCTGCATCCCTCATATCCAAGGTGTATACATTTCTCTATTGTATTGAAAACCTTCAGGACTTGCTCCTCTTATAAAAATGATTCATATTGTCATCTTCTGTCATCTGGATTACTGTAATTCTTTGTACAGAAGATGTAATTTTCATTGATTTTTAAAATGTGGAGGGTTGTTTCTTCATTAGAAACACATCACCTCAAATTTTAACCTGGCTCCCTATCTATTTCAGAGATTGATACAAAGTCTCTACCCAGTTTTCAGGCTCCTTCTTGGAGTTTCTCTCCATTTGTTTGACCTCACCTTTTTTCTTTCTAGCCTTCTCTCCTTTCAGGTCTGACTCCTGGCCCCTTTCTTGCACAGCAATCAGATCTCACTCCTGAGTTCCCCTCCCTTTCAACTTTACATGTGCTCTTTCTCTCTGAAACTTGGGTGAGTGAGTCTGTTGCAGTTCACCTTATTTTCATTTGCTGCCTCTTTAATAGATTGTATAATCAGATAACTTACAAAGTTTTTGTATTATAGCAAATTAACTATTTTTACTTGTATTAATTACAATTGTGCAACTGAGACTGTGCTAGACATTGTACAGACTCGTAAGTTATAGTTCTTCTCCAAAGAGCTTACAGTCTCAATAGACAAGATATGCAAAGGATAGGGAGAGGGAACAGAGGCACGAGAGGTGAAGTGACTTGTTCATGACCATGTAACAGGTAAGTGTCAGAGCCAGGAATAGAACCTGGGTCTCTTGACTCATGTTCCTGTGCCCTATCACAAAGTCACATCTTCACACTCCCTTTACTATGAAATACTGTCGGTCAGCAACCAAGCTGTAGGCAACTGTCAAGAATTCACTTAGAAATCTTTATTTTTATAACTCAAATGTATTTTTCACTAAAACTGCTTGTTCTGGTACCTGAAAAAATAGAGAATTAATTAAAAAAAACCCATAGACCTGAAATTATTACATATATTTAAATATTAGAAATTATTTAAAAACGAGATTTATTACCTTTCCTGGTGAGACCCAGTTCTAGTTTTTTTTTCTCTTCACTGTTTTTGTTTTTTGAAGTGTTAATGGTGTCAGTTGTTACAAGAGAAACAGAGAACCCTTAATTTGGGGGTTGGACAGGTAGAAAATAATGTAATACATACTGTATTGTTACAGGTTTCAGAGTAGCAGCCGTGTTAGTCTGTATCCGCAAAAAGAACAGGAGTACTTGTGGCACCTTAGAGACTAACAAATTTATTGTTACAGTTGGCAATTATTATTTTAATTGACACTGAATAATTGGTGTGAGGGAACTGAAATAATTTCTAGTTTGTAGTCAAGTGGACTGTCAAGAACCCTATGGTTAGAATAAGATTTTTGAGAAGAACAGTAACTTGATATTTCTATGGTGGTTGATTCAAAAATCAATGATCCTGCAGACTTCACAACCTTGCATTCCATTCCTAATCTTATGATACCTATAACTATTTATTTTTCTTTCCTACACTCACTGAATTACGTATGTAAAATTGCAATGTTCTACACATTTTAAAAATAAAAACAATATATACACATAAGTAAAGCTCTATGGAAATATAAATTTTATTTATTTATTTATATGTGTGTATGTATGTATATTATGCATATTATGCAAACTACAAGTAAAAACTAAGTCCTGGGCACTGTACAGTGTAAGACGCCTGAGATCAGAAGTACACCTCTACCCCGATATAACATGAATTCGGATATAACGCGGTAAATCAGCGCTCGGGGGGGGGGGGGGCGCTGCGCACTCTGGCGGATCAAAGCAAGTTCGATATAACACGGTTTCACCTATAACGCAGTAAGATTTTTTTTTCCGCTCCCGAGGACAGCGTTGTATCGGGGTAGAGGTGTACTTTAAAGTAAGTAGCAACTAATAAATGGATGTCTGAAATTTCAGGAGAAAACCTTGCTGCTGAATTCAGGAATTTTAGGTGCTAGATTCCAACAAAACCTAGTTAATTTTAAGTACGTGCAGTTGAGATGGTCTCTTGTTAAATGATCTATTTCAGGCTGAATCCTTAACTCTGCCTTACAGGAGCCATCAGTTCAGATCCTTAATCAATTCTTTGTTAAAACACTTGTGTAGAGAATTTTTTTTTTTTTTTACTAATGCTTGTGGGTTGGGTGGAGAGAGGAGAGATTAAGCATATTACTGGAAGAATTCTGGCTCTTTTCTATGGATTGCTATGTCCAAAGTGTACAGCAGTCTTTCTCTGCCAGTGGATTTAATGGGACTTATAAGTATATCTATTGCAAGTTTTTTTCCCCCCCTACTTCTGGTTGGTTGTCTGTAGTCTCTCCTCCATGACTTGCTTACATGCTTCAGTGGGACAGTCTTCCAGTGCATGCTCTGTTGATGTAATGATCTTACTTTAACCATTCTCTGCACATTAACCAGTGCCCCTCTGTGGAGATTGAGCCCAAAGTCATTTAGATTTGTTATCTGACAAACTAAGTAATTTTGCTGATTTGTTTACCTGTCAGCTTAAACTACTTATATGGGTCTCCAAGGATTTGGCTTCTCAGGCTTTACCAAAACTGTAGCAGCAGGTTGAAGTAAAATACATCTGTCTCTGCATATGGTTGTATTCAGTGACATGCAAAACATCGTGATCCCACTGAATTTGGATACATGAATCCGACAAGCAAGACATAAATCAGTTATTTTATACACAGGAACCTCCTTATTTGCTAAGCAGTAAGCAACATGTCCATGGGCATGATCCGATATTTCTTTCTTAAAGCATGTTTCCTGATATTAGGTTGTTATGTGAATCACAGCACAAAATGACAAATGTCACTTAACTTTTCTATGTATTTTGAAGGCTTTACTCTGTCATATACAAATAACTGTCTTCAGTTATGCTTTTGTTGTAGGATTTTTTTAAAAGAAAATGGCACTTTTTCATTTTTCCAAGAATTCCAAACAGCTCCCATTTTTAGATTGGGGAACTGTAATGGGTAACTCAGCCAGTTGTGTAGTTCTCAGCTACATTTGCATCAGCAGAGATGTGGAATTGATGTGGCACTAGTTAGATTCTCTCCACTTCTGTTGTGAAAATGCTATGTGCAGGAGCAGCAGTAGTACAGGTGATTCATCACTGCTGGTGTGAGGTAGAATGGCAAGAGAAGTTTTTCTCTTTTGTCCTCCTGTCCTTTTCCACAGCACCAGTACAAAACCTTGCCTATATTAGTTCTCTTTCTGCTTTTAGGATTTTTTCAACAGAATGCTGGAGTTCAGGACCACATCAATTACAAGTCTCTGCTGGTGTTGCTGGGAAGCATGAGCGAGAGTGAGCCATGGTGATTCTCCTACAGAGGAATTTCTAAAATGTATAGTGACTATAGATCAGGGGTCGGCAACCTTTGGCATGCAGCCCATCAGGGTAATCCGCTGGTGGGCCGCGAGTCATGTTTATGTTGACTGTCCGGAGGCATGGTCCACTGCAGTTCACCGTTCCCAGCCAATGGGAGCTGCGGGAAACGGCGGCCAGCACATCCCTGCGGCCTGCGCCGCTTCCTGCAGCTCCCATTGGCTGGGAACTGTGAACCGCGGCCACTGAGAGCTGCGGAGAGCCGTGCCTGTGGACGGTCAATGTAAACACAATGTCTTGTGGCCTGCCAGCGGATTACCCTGATAGGCTGCGTGCCGAAGGTTGCCGACCCCTGCTACAGATTAATGTTTTCAACCCAAGCCGCTGGCTTAGTTTTTCTCTTTGTAGCTCGTAAGTATGGGGTGAATAGGTGGGCTGTCCTAGTAAGTTAGAGTACCTTGCAAATAGGCTGTAGACTGCTTAAACCAGGGGTCGGCAACCTTTCAGAAGTGGTGTGCCGAGTCTTCATCTATTCACTCTAATTTAAGGTTTCACGTGCCAGTAATACATTTTAACGTTTTTAGAAGGTCTCTTTCTATAATATATAACTAAACTATTGTTGTATGTAAAGTAAATAAGGCTTTTAAAATGTTTAAGAAGCTTCATTTAAAATTAAATTAAAATGCAGAGCCCCTCGGGCTGGTGGCCAGGACCCAGGCAGTGTGAGTGCCACTGAAAATCAGCTCGAGTGCCGCCTTCGGCACACGTGCCATAGGTTGCCTACCCCTGGCTTAAACCAAAGGTCGCAAAGTATTGCAGGGCTACTGATTTTTTTTTTTTTTGGTATTCTAGGTAGAAAATTCATCATTTCTGAGATAATAGTGAATGGTTGCTTCATTGTGCTTTCTTCTGCTGGTCCACAATGTTAGTATGCTAAAATAGGCTCATTCACCTCTAATTTCAACTTGTACTAGGGCCCATAGTGCTCAGAAAATTGAGACTCTTCAGTAATACTTACATATTTGAAAATTGCTATACTTTAAAGCTGGTGTTAAAACTGTACAAATGAAATTCCTGTCTGAAGCTTATATATTTTTCTTAGACTGAGTATTATTTTGAATCAGTCTAGCTTTACAAAGCCTATGCTATATAAAAGTGGCACATCCTTAGCTGGGGAATTAAGAAGTTGATTAACAAAATGTTTCAGTTGATATTAAGCTAGACTCTTATCTTGGTATATGAGGGGCCATTATTAACTATTAACGTCCAATGCCCTTCATGTTGTTTATAACTTGGGCCAGTAGTTGCTGAGCAAAGGCTTTGCATTGCGTATTTTTAAATCTGGTTTACTCAGATAACTTTTTTTTAACTTCCCCCTTTAGTTATTGTTAATCGCTTTCAGAATGGTGAATGAGCTGAAATGTCTCCCTAGCTCATGTTGGTGAATAGCACTCTTGATCATTTATAAACCTTAACATTTTATTTCAAAATATTTTAGTGACCAATTAGTAACAAAACTTTAACATATTAATCAGTTTAATGTTAAAGCAGTAAAGTTCTCCAGATGTCAAATCCAGAATAAAAACAGGATGGAAACTGGGTTACAACCTCTTTAAATCAGATGGCTCAGTAGTTTTAGTGCTCTTGATTGTGGCACTGATCCAAAGCCCATTTTGAAGTCAGAGTCCTTCTATTGACTTCAGAGGGCTTTGGATCAGGCCCTGACTGAACTTTCAGATCACTATTCTGAACAAAATGGAATGCTTTTTCTTTTGAGGGAGAGCTGTGTGGTGCTTGGCATAGAATCTGCACTCTGATCAGGGAATGTGGGGTGTATACAAATTACACGGTGTAAGAATTTGCACAAAGAATGAGCACCCCAAGATGCATTCTTTTCAGATTGGGCTAGAGCAATAAATGGTCTTTTATAACATTTACTTGTCATCTTGCCCTTTGCAAATTAATTATATCAAATGTGTGACAATTCTCTCCCCCCCCCCCCCCCCCCCCCCCCCCCAAACTGGTAGATGAGGTAATGTGTACGTCTGCCACTGCGTTGGACATTTTCACCAACAAACTTTGTTGGGTTGCTGCTACGAGCCTCTGTCTGAAACACTTGCTTTACTCTCCTAAAATGGCTTACAGGCTTCCATTTGCAGACTTTCAATGATTCTGATCACTAACATGAGGTATTGAAAAGTTGTTCTGGTTAGGCACAACTGTTGGGTAGGGTTTTGCCTGCAGTCCCAAACTTTGAATTCAGGCATCTTATTTTCCCTTTGAGTTCCTTGAGGCAGAATGCACATGAATACTGCATTAAAGTGGGGTCTTCGGGGTGTGATGGTGGTGGTGAGGGGAAGCAAAAACCACAATTTCTTACAGTGAGGAGAATTAAAAACCTAATGCCAGAGGCTCTTGGAGTTTCCAAAACACACATGGTGTATTAAAGCAAAAAGGTTATAGCTTCCTGAAACAGATGCAGGGAAAAAAATTTGCAGCTTTGGATCAAACTTTCGTGTTCTAGGCACAAAGAGGTGAAGTTACTTCTGGTTGTTTAGGGACTAGCATCCTAGGATGTTGAGTTTTGATGTGTAACTGAACTCAATAGCTTTTGTGGCTCTGAATCTTGTACTTTTTTAGGTCTTATTTGAATTTCTGCCTTTATTTGATCTTAAATCAGATTATTGGATTCTGTCTGAATACAGCAGTTGTATAGTTAATCTCTGTTGCCCTCTAATTAAAAATGGCTCCACAATTTAAGAAAAGTAGGAAAAAACTATCACTAAATTTCACCTTGAAGGGGATTGTTGCTTCAGAAGGGTTTACAATGAAAATGCTATTGGACTCTGTCATAAGCCCCATTAAGGGCAAATAAATCTGACCTTCTCTAAATATCATTTGTTAGAATCCTCACGTCTGAATGTTTCCTAGACAGAACAGGGTGGAACTCTGCAAGTGTTAAAGGTTTTTGTTTGTTTTTTTGTGTTTTGTCCCCAAAGAACAGCAGAGCATCTACTGGTGGTCACACTCCACCTGAACTTCTAACGGCTGCCATCTGAAATTTCCAGTCCTTTCCTTGATCAGTCAGTGATGGAGCTCCCCACAGGAGCTTTGCCCCTTCAACCAAAGTAGTGACTCTTCACTGCAGTCCAATTTCTTGTTGCTTCAGTTTTCCTTTTTACTTCAGTCCCTCCCTGGCTGAGGTTCTTTCTGTGTCACATCTCTCTTTGGAAGAGTCATTTTGTCTCCCCATCAGGAGACCTTTAGGCCCCAATATTGCAACTTTCAGAGCTTGTTGGTAGTTACTTTTGTTTTACCTCCTCCTTAGCTTTGACATTTTATCTTTATCTTTGTTTCAGGGCATCTAAGTGTTTTGCCTTGTGAGGATCCTTGGCTCATTGTCTTCTCAGCTTATCTTTTTGTAGAGTACTTTAGGTCATGAGCCTCCATTCTTGGATCCCCAGTATAGCTGCTTAACTGTGAACCCAAATAGCTGATTACACTATGGTGCTTAGTTGTGTCCTGTGGGTTGGTCTTTTCTTTCTTGCTTCTAGGCCTTGTTCTGGATAGCTTTCAGGTCTCTCTGCAGAGAGTATCTTGATCTCAGCATTTCACTGCCATTGCTTCTGCCTGAAAGCACAAAAGGGATGCCATATGTTTCATATGCAGTAGCCTGCATTGTGTGGCACCCAGCAGTTAGTGTTGATGGTAAAGCTTTGAGGTGCACCTGTTAATGCTTGCAGGACTCTAGGGTTGGAGTCCTGATGGGGTATTTTGCATGGAATATTGAGTGCTTGTTGATAGTTTTGCCTGATGTGGAAGACTGAGTGTGCCAAGTACAAGACAGTGCTGCTTGAAGTGTCTATTGGACAAAGCAGAGAGAAGCGCTGGTATCAAGCCTTGTCCACTCGTTAATTCATTTTATACATCAGACAGAGCTATTTCATGGTCTGATTTACTGATGCATATCAGGACTGCTGATGGGTTGTTCAGAAGGATGATCGTTCTTTGAAGTCCCACTTTGATTCATCTCTCTTCCCATTGCAGTGCTGTAAAGGGGGATCTAGACTGGAGCCTCAAGGCCCTGTCTTGCCTGCTATAAGAATCTTCCTCAAGGCTTACCTTGCATGTTCTGTCATCTTACACAGCTTCTGTGCCAAGATCCTTCAGGCATTTCTGTGCATACAAAACTCATTTCAATTAAACACCTATTCTTTGAAGATTGACTACTTTGAGGCCATTGTTCCCATCTGCAGAACACATTTAGGCAATGAGGTCAAAAACCTCCTCAGGTATCTGGAGGCCTCTGGAGCAAGTTCCCAAAAACCTGGGATTATTCCATCCTCTGTTATTAGAAGCTAACTACCCAGAAACTTGGTAGAAAGGCCTGTTAATATACTTTCAGAAACAAGTAAAACTAATCTTAATTAAGTGAGGAGACCTTCCTCCAGTTTTCTAATCTGAATGAGATTCACCTGAGCTAGAAAACATGAAAGAGGGACTAGCATTGAGTGCCTCAGCCCATTTGCAAGTTTGCTTTTTTGCTCTGTAATAGGTAAGGATATATTTTGCCTAGAATGTAAACTTCTTGTGATAGGGACCATTTTTTGTTTTCTGTTTGTAAAGTGCCTTTTCAGTGTGGTCCTGGTCCCTCACTGGGACTCCTAGGCATTACTGCAGTATAAATAATGTTAGAGATACTGTTTTCCACCTTAAATAGGACAACTTTGAGATGCCAGGGCATTGAGTTCCTAGCACATTAAAGGTCAAATTCACCTTCAGGATCTTGATTAGTAATCCTAGAACTCTAAGGGACCTCAAGAGGTCATCTAGTCCAGTCCCCTGCACTCAAGGCAGGACTAAGTAATAATCTACTCTTAAAAATCCCCAAAGATGGAGATTCCACAACCTCCCTAGGCAATTTATTCCAGTGCTTAACCACCCAGACAGTTAAGAAAGTTTTTCCTAATGTCCAACCTAAACCGCCCTTGCTGCAATTTAAATCCATTTCTGCTTATCCTATCCTCAGAGGTTAAGAACAACAATTTTTCTCCCTCCTCCTTGTAACAGCCTTTTATGTATTTGAAAACTGTTATCATGTCCCCTCTGTCTTCTCTTCTCCAGACTAAACAAACCCAATTTTTCAATCGTCCCTAATAGGTCATGTTTTCTAGATCTTTAATCATTTTTGTTGCTCTTCTCTGGACTTTCTCCAATTTGTCCACCACATCTTTCCTGAAATGTGGTGCCCAGAACTGGACACAATACTCCAGCTGAGGCCTAATCAGCGTGGAGTAGAGCGGAAGAATTACTTCTCGTATCTTGCTTACAATACTCCTGCTAATGGATCCCAGAATGATGTTTGCTTTTTTTGCAACAGTGTTACAGTAATGTCTGAGAGTAATGTCTGAATTTGAGTAACTTAAGGCCACCTAGGTGTCAGGTGAGTCTCCAAATGACTGGTAGGAGGAAAACTACTCCCAGGCTGAATGCCTGGACATGCTGCAGGCTGGAAAACCCATAAAACCCATTCAGTACCAAAATGATCTGTGTTAACACAGGATAGCCAGGGTCCCCAGAAAAGATGGCTCTCACACTATGAAAGTAAAAAAGCACCACATTCAGTGCATGACTGAGATCAGCTGGTCTATACCTTACTTAGTGCCAGCAGGGAATAACTACCATCCCGTTGTAAGGTCAGAAGGCTTCATCTGACTTGAGTTAACACGTGTATCCCATGGTGTGCAGATACTTCCAACAAGTTGAGATCTAAGGAATTTTAAGGTGAGCCTTAGCAGTGCAAGTTCTTGGTGGTGTCAGTGAACATCCACAAATTAATAATGGACCAAGAGAGGAGAAGACTGTGTACTCAGGGTAGTGCAGGAAAGCTGTGGCTGCTGTAAAGAGATGTGTTAGCAGCTGGCAGCATGGATGAGAGGTTAGGGCTGTTGTGTCTCATAAGGCAAGAGAACACACGAGGGAATTGTGAATTGAGTGATGAGACAAATTGGCCATTGTTGGCTTATGAGGGTTATGGTTTCGTCCGTATTATGTCTGTGAAAGACTGTAGGATTGAAGCAACTTGTTCAGTCTGTACCTTGCTCATGATGTGGTTCCTGATAGGGTAACATTTCATGGGGTGTTTTCTTTCACAGATGAGTTCTATGGTTGCGTGGGCAGTAGCTGACAAAGGGACCTTTGGGCATAGCAGAAGTATCTGCTGGTGGCGCAGTTCATAAGAGAACTGTTGCATATCTTCTTTGCACCTTGAGGCTATTCCACACTAATGCTATTTTTGTGGGTAACCTTTTGGATATGGCCTAATTAAAAATAGGTCATTTGTCTCAGTAACCCATCGTCAGATACTTAGGGTGAAACATTCCCTCTTCTCTACATCTTCACTTTACCTGTGAACCCAGGGTATTAATGGATCCCCAGATTAACCTAATGTAGGATTCTTCTGAACCACCCTAACACTGAAGGTCGCTTCCTGGGTATTGGTGACTTCTGCGCTTTACTTCAGAGCTTAAACCAGAGTGCCTATTTCCACCATGTAGTAACTCTTCTGTATTTGGGAGGGTGCCATGATGTCTCTAGAGATCATAAATCATTACCTTGATGATCAAATGTCTGCATACTCCCCTACTTTGGTCAGATCTTCTTTGGTGCATTCTGGGTGAAAGATAGTTAGGTTGCAGAAGACTCAGTGTGTTGGAAAGCTGCCGACTCTTCCTGAGTTTTGACGCCAGGTTCTTGAGTAGCTGGTCAGTGGCCAAGCCATGCCAGTGCTGATTTGGTCAGAGCCAAAGCAGCCTCCACAGTCTGCCTCAAGATGCATATTGTCTGCAAATAAATATGAATATGAAATAAGCTGTGACTCTATCATGTACGTAAGTACACACAAAGCAGTACTGCTGAAATCAATTTCCTGAGGCTGTTCATATTTTGATCCCTCAGTCCAATGGGATCTGCCTGTAGAATGTGGGAACGCAAACTCGTTGCTGGTCTTCAGACTACTAGTTTGGTTGACTTTGAAAGGAAAATCCTACAGTTTGAACATTGTCTGGAATTTGTTTCCTTTCCTTTGGCTGTAAAAGACTTCGTAGATTTGGGTTTCAATTTGACTTTACCTGTCATTAAAAACAAAACAGAATACCGTTATCCTTGCTCAAGTTCACTTCATATTTTTGGTTAATACTTACTGCTATTCTCCTGAGACAACCATTTTGTACTCTTCAGAAGTGAGAATCTTGGCAAATGATATCTTTCAGGGTGGATTTGGTTTAAATCAAATTGATTTAAATCATGATTTAAATCACTAGTCAGGAAGACTCAATTTAATCATGGATTTCTACATAACAGTGCATTCTTGTTGGTTGTTATAACCTTAATACATATTCTTCACAGCTCGGAGATAGATGAAGGTTTCATTTTTAGAAGGTACACACTAGATATTTTTTTAAGTGATTTATTTTGAAAAGTTTTTTCAGAGTAGTTTTACAGCTATATCAGAAAATGAATGATTGGTTATTTCATTTACCAAAGGTAATTGAAGCAGATAGTTCACCTGCCAGTGACTTAATAAATATCTCCAATTCAACAGGTTAATCATTAATATTTGGAGGATTTTCTTGCCATGCTGTATTAGGAGGAGAACATCACCAGACAGACATTTAAATTGTTTTATTTAGCTAAAACAACAATGTTATGTATTCTGGATGTTTTTCTTCAACAGCAGACATATAATATTTTAACAAAACAAGCATATGAATTTTTGAATTTAGTTAAACATTCAAATTTTTTAAAATCAGGTTTGTTTTTGTTAAAATGATTTTTACTAAAATAGTTAATGAAATATTAAAAAACAAAAATTAAATAGACTGTGTCAGCCAGGTCAACATGAGAAACTTAAAATATTGGCTTCTGCAGCTAACTGTTGTCTTCACCTTCATTTTCCTGTTTGTTCATAATCTGGAATAGAAAAATAAGCTTTCCTGCTTTTTCAGGTCCCAAACAATTTCTCAGTTTGGGATGAATTAGTCCAAAGGAAGAAAATATCCTTTCTACACCAGCAGAAGAAGATACTACTGTTAAAAGTGAGATTATCACTTCCAGAGTCCCTGAATCCAAGTGCTTAAGTGACTTCGACCAGTTCACTGGTGTGACTTTCTTTAAAACATCATCAGCAAACATATATTTCTTGAATGGTTCACCCTTAGCTCTAATGTTTATTATAGTTGGCATTATGGAGGGATGATTGCTTAATGTCCATATCATAGACAACTCCTCTTCTTCAGCAGTTAAGGTTTGACCCCAGTACCGAGTATTGAGAATATTTGCAAGAAAATGAGCTGGAGATAGTGCTTGTCCCATTTGTGTTTTTTAATGCTTGTAATTTAACTGTTATTGCATATTTATCTTTTTAAGATCTCACTCAGTTCCTTCCAAATTTCAACAGCGTCAGCAATAAAACAGTGATTTCCCTGCATTTTGTTTAAGGCTACAGAAATAGGCTTCAGGGTACTCGGCATGTGTTCAACATTTCTCTTAAGCCCAATGTTGAGAACTTTGGCTGTGAGTGCCATCTATTTTTTCATGATTCTGTTCACAAACTGTCATCAGATTAGGCCAGTTCTTGATATAGTGCTCAAAACCCTACTGAGTTCCATCGCACGTCTTCTGGGAGAGTTAGCTTGGTTCCTCCCACTTTTTTAGAGCAGCTGCCGCAAAGTGGTTGTTACAGAAGTATTTTGCGTTTCAACATTCTCTGAACACTGAAGTCTTTGGCTAAGAGGTGCATTGAATGAGCACTGCAACCGTATCTTATTAGCTTGGGACTCTCTTCGCTCCTAAATAATTTCTTCTCAGATACATTTGCAGAATTGTCGGTGACCAAGCTGCGTGGTAGACATCTGAATTTTTTTTTTTCACAGTTTGTTATAGCTTTTACTGCTACTTCTTGTATCAATTGTTTCTATAAGGAAGACATTCCCTTCTGTTGTCACCCAAGCACATACAACAGGATCATTGTGGGACATTGCTCCACCCATCAAGACTCAGGTTAACAATTTTACCCTCTAGACCTTTTGCACACTGCTCAATCTCTTTCATATACTTTATCCAACAATTTGCCTGAAACATCTGCTCTGTTGGGTGGACTGTATCCTGGTCTTAATGACTGAACCCTGTGAATGAAGTGTGGGTTCTCAATCATATGGAAAGGAGAGTTTGTTGCATAAACAAACCGGGCAATTTTTTTTTATCAATTACCTCTTTTTTGTAATCTGCTGGTTCTTATCACAAACTTATTTATGGTTGTTTCTGGATGATGGAGATTTTTTTTTTTTCTTTTTGCTACAGGTGATATACTGTGGCTATGATGTGACTGAAACACTATCATTGGCAGATAACTCTGAAACTATAGAAATGATGGTGATCTTGAAGGTGGATAGTCTTCAGAATCCTGTATGTTGAGGATGGATTCTCCTAAACAAAATAAGTCAATGCAGTTACTTAATTATTATTACTATACTGCTCATTTAGTATTACTCATTGCATTCACTGACACTCAGTACTACTTTAAAGGTGAAATTGTAAAAGGAAGATCTGCCTATTTGAGCTATTTATTTTTTATCACAACTGCATCTATAGAGTAACAACTGCATCCATAGGGTAACATCTATATATTTTTTGCTCAAACATGAGAATTCAAGAATAGTCCAGAAGGAAGACAGGCAGTCCTTAAAGAAGTATGAAATAAAAAAGTTTACCAACCTGAAGATCCTGCATGTTCAGACCTGTTCCTTTCATCATCTTCAACGCAGCTTCCTCCTGAGAAGGAACACTTCTCATGATGTTGTTTCATTCGGGCAACCAGGCCTTGCATTTCTTTGTTGCACTGTTTGCATTTTGCACGCATGCCTGTCTTACCCACAGATAGAGGAACTTCATTAAAATATTCCCAAACTGGGTCTCTTTTACGGCCTGCCCCCATTATAGGTTTTCCCTTCTAGTGAGAGAATGGTATGGTAGATCTCAGATCAATGAAGGCTACACTCAGAAAGACCTCAAGACGTCTGGAATATGCTGCTCAAACAGTTTCTCTTTTGTTTCTACTCCGTCCCTCCCTTCTCACATTTATCTCCAGACTTCTTCTCCTTGTCCAGATCTGTTCCGCCCCCAACGATCTTCTATTCATTGAACTGTTTGAAACTTTGCACTTTTAGAGAGAGGTAAGGGATTGACTCTGTGTACAGAAATTTGCAGAGGAACAATAGGGTTGAGGTCTGTTATTTCTCCCTCTATATATTTATTTAATTATTTAAAAACATTTTTGCTGTTAACAAGCATGTTATCCCTGGAGAGACAAATCCACAGTTTGAGAACTGCAAAACTAAGCATCTCTGATGATATCTTCTAGACTGAGTACGGAGTCCCATTGGGTAGATAGTATCAGGGGGTAGCCGTGTTAGTCTGTATCCACAAAAACAACAATCTGTTAGTCTTTAAGATTGGGTCCCTAATCCATGAACTATTGGAACTCATTTACAAAACTTTTCTTAAACATTACATGAACATATTTTCTCATACTCTAGAATTAAATTTATAATCCCTATTCCATGATGAGACATTATAGCTCAAAGATATCTTAATTAAAACTATCTTTAGATACGTTTTTCTTCAAAAAGCATTTATAAAAAAAATCCGTTTTAAATAAAAACCGAATTTTTTGATTGTTTTAAAAAAATCATTGATTTTTATCCACCCTGGTAGATAAGAGAGAAAATATTTATAGTTCTGTATCTCTGAATGTTTAATACCAAGAGAATTATTTCCCAGCCACCTTCCCTCAATCTAGTATGATTTTGTTCTTGTTTTTTCTGCATGTACCTGTTCATTTCTTGCCTTTTGAGGAAACATTTTTTGTTTGATTATTTTGTTGGTGCATTCTCCCTGCTTAAAGGCTCATTTGGCATGACTACCAATGATGGGTAGGGGTTGGCTTACATTTCTGGATGCTAGAGTTGTTCTTAGAGACCAGAAACCTTTAAAGCTTAGAATTCTGCCCTCATGTACTTAGAAGTGGAGATCTAGGAGGGAGAATCCCATGCAATTGTTAGATCTTCAGAGAAATGCTAAGTGATCTTTTCCTTACATGAGGAAAAGCAAATATGGCTTTAGAATTCTGAAAACAAGAATTTCATACTAGTTTACAGGATTGGCATATACCTTAAATTCCTTACACAAACCTTTCCATGGAAATGATGTCCCATCATATTTTGAAGAGGGAGTTGAGAGTTCATGTTCAGGAGTTTCCTTATTCAGTGACTTTCTGACTTTTTGTTCTGTGACTTGCTTAATAAGATGCACCATTCATGGACCATGTTCTCTTGCAAAATTTCACTGCTTTAGTTCTCAGTTTTATTCCGCTAACCACCAGGAATGGCTCTCCGCATCTTTGCTGGACCATGGACTGTAGCTTGTTGAATCACTTTTCTCTTGTTTCTGACCTTCCTTACTGATCCTCTTAGTCTGACACTACTTAACCTGAGTCTGATAGTCTTTGAACGTTTGACATGCTTTTTAGTCTTTTCAGGGTACCACATGTCCCTTTTATTGCTTTCCCATTTCTCTTGTCCTCCTGCTATCTTTAAGATGCTTCTCCATTGTAATCCTTGCTGTTTTCTTTCACTCACTGATATTTGTTTAGTTCTCAGTAAGCAAGTGAAGTCTTTTCTGTTCCTTCTGATGTGAAATTATATGAAGTTTAGGCCTGCCTCCTGGAAACTGTATGCTTAGCAGAATTAAGGGCCCCTTTTTTCTCCTCTTCTCAACTTCATCTGTAAAATAGTAACTAAATTACAAGACTGTCAAAAGGAAGCTGCTATTGGAAGATCCACTGTTGAAGTATAATGCAAGGCCTATCCTTTGCACAAACTTCCCCCAAATAATGGAGGCTAAAGGATGGTCTGTTTACATTTTACTGAGGCAAATGACTGCAGCAATTAATGAAGTAATAAGGGAGGATTGGAAAGTGGAAGCAAAATTCTTGCCCAAAAGGCCTATAGTTTTATCTGTGGTGCTTGGATACTGCAGTGTTGGGAGCATTAAAATTTAAATAGAATTGAAATTGCTTCATCTTAGTCCATCCAACTAACTCTTCTCTTGCTAATCCCCAGCAGCAAAACTTTCAGAAGGCTTTTTTTGGTGATTTACTTTTCATTTCTGAAGTAATGCTTACTTCCAAGGCTGCAGATACTAAGGTCTTGCAACTTGGTACTGTATCATTGTGATCCCTATTGAGCAAGTATCTAATGGAATTCAGACTTAACCTGCTTCTTATTTCTGATACTAATTCTTTATCTTCAATTTTAATATTTTAGTGAGGACTTCTGTGGTCATACTCTTTGACTTTCAGTAGAGTTGGCACTTCCCCTTAATCAGCATTGTAATAGTGTGAAAATAGTGTATTGGCAACAATGTCAGTTGTCTAACAAAGTTTTGAATAATTTCTCTTTGAAAGTAAAGTTAAAATATCTGCTATAATAGAGCATTCATGAAATGAAACTTGTTTTAAGAAAGGTTAAAATTAAACTTGATCACTAACTATTTTATGTAATATAGTGTCCAACTGTAAACATTAGGCAGCATGCTCCTTAGTCATTAAAATTGTGTGAATTCATAATATAGTAGGTGATCTTTTGTGGAAACACTTTTTGGTTTATATTTAAAACTGTAAAAATAATTCACAGATCACTATGACTCAGTACAGATTAAGAGATGCATAGTACCTATGGCATATCTCTTAAGTATTTGTGATCTTCCTAGATAAGAAAACTTGGGACTGTTGTAATGTATCTTGCCAATGACATTCCAAGCATCTCCACATGCAAATTATCTGAAACTATGCCAGTTTGTTACCTTAGTGGTGACACTGCATAGCCACGTGAGATATGGGTTTAATTCCTGATCCTGCTGTCTTTCACTCTCATATCCTTCCTGTATAGGGAAGGAATGGTTTACATTGCTTATAATTCTACTCTTTGCAGCCAAATAGGCTCATAGTGGGCGTTACCCAGTGAAGATTCATTGAATTTTGGAACTTTGTTTTGGGTCTCAAAATTGGGATAATATTTTAAGGTGACCAGCAAAAGAAGGGAAAAAGGACCTCTCCTTTTAGCTACTCCATGATTTATAAAGGAAGTCTTCTGTTTGCTTTTACACTAGAAATGCAGGTCGTGCCTGTTCAAAAAATGACTGACTTAGGCTTTGTCTACACTGGCAACTGGAAAAACAAAACTTGTTGTTCAGAGGTGTTACCTCCCACCCCCGTAAGACAAAAGTTTGCCAACGAAAAGTGCTGGTGTGAACAGCGCTTTGTTGGCAGGAGCGCTCTCCTGCCGACAAAGCTGCTGCCGCTTGTTGGGGGTGGAAGTTTTTTGTTGGCGGCAGAGCTCTCTTCTGCCAACAAACAGCAGCTAGACTGTGCGCCTTGTAGTGGCACTGCTGTGTCGCTACAAGGTGCGTAGTATAGACAAAGCCTTAGTTAAGTGAAAGCTGAGAAATTGAGGGGAAGGGATTTTTAATATTCAAAACTTTATTTTTTGACAATTAAAACCTATTTAACGTCAGTGAGCAACACTTTGGAAAAGGACATCATTGTTAAAAATCTAAAACTCCCACACTTACGGTGCAAGAGCTCATAAACATGCTCTGAGACATCCAATAGCTCCTCCAGCAAAATTGGTTTATGTGGGGTTGGGAGTGAGGCATTTTTCATGTATCATAAAGAAACACAACGGTGTAATCTCATTAAAAGTTTTTGAAGTTTAGAGGTGGTCTGCATGAAGGCGAGCTGGCTAACTTCAAATACTAGCTGATGCTGTAATAATTGCTTGAATAGTTGATGTGAAGGTGTGCTATTCATCTGACATAGACCCTTGGTTATTTTGTTCTGGTTTATCTTCAGATCTCATTAGTTGATCTGAATTTTTTAAAAACTTCTTTTTGTTTTTTCTTCTAGATTTTGGATCCCTCTTTGATCTGGAACATGATTTACCAGATGAACTAATCAGCTCCACAGATTTGGGACTTACCAACGGTGGTGACATTAATCAGCTGCAAACCAGTCTTGGCATGGCACAAGATGCTGCATCTAAACATAAGCAGCTGTCTGAACTGCTGCGGGCTGGTAGTTCCCCAAACCTCAATATGGGGGTTGGGGGACCAGGCCAAGGCATGGCAAGTCAAACCCAACAGAACAGTCCTGGAATGGGAATCTTAAACAGCATGGTTAAAAGCCCCATGGCACAGGCAGGTTTGACGTCTCCAAATATGGGGATGGGTACAAGTGGCCCAAATCAAGGTCCTTCAGCCCAGTCAACTGCAGGAATGATGCCCACAGTAAATAGTCCAGTTAATCAGCCTGGCATGGGAATGAACACAGGGATGAATGCTGGCATGAATCCTGGGATGCTGGCTGCAGGCAATGGACAGGGGATGATGCAAGGGCAAGTCATGAACGGTTCAATTGGAGCAGGAAGAGGGCGACCCAACATGCCATATCCAAATCCAGGAATAGGTAATGCTGGTAACTTGTTGGCTGAGACACTGCAGCAAGGTTCTCCCCAGATGGGAGGACAGACGGGACTGAGAGGGCCACAACCTGGAGCAATGAACAAGGTAAGGAAAGCTTGGTTACTTTACTTATTCCATGTGGTAACTTTGACATCATTTATAAGAACTAGGGTAGAAAACTCATTCTTGACGGTCTTCAAAACCCCTATTATAAGGGAACACTTCCTTCTAGATAATTTGGTACAAAAGAATTGGAGGCATTCAAAGGAGTTATATAAAGGTGAGAATTACAGGTCTTATAAGAAGCTACATTCATTAGAGACATGTACCAATATTGCTGGATAAAGGTCTGTTACTTTTTTTAAAAACCTGTTAATTTTTTACATTGTCATCACTACCACTCTAAATTAAACTAGAGATTCTCTGATGTATTTTGATCTGAGAATGTAGTTTTTATTCCTGTCCATAAATACGTTCCTTGGTGGAACAAGTGGATTTGAGTCCTTTTTATTAAACATTGACTTAAATTTCTATGGACCCATATTGGAATTCTTACTGGGTAAGTGTTAGATCTGTCCAGTTTGGTATAAGATTTGGAAGACTCATTCCAAGGTGAGGGAATAAACTGGAAAGCAGAAAAAAATAGAAAACATTCTTGGGTAATAGGGGAGGAAATGAGTTTTTAATATTGGGATGGGGAAAAGAGTAAGGAGGAGTGGTACTGGGTCATTTTGAAAATGGAAATGATCTGGCATGACAGAGTTGAAACTACAAATAAGCATTCCCCTTTTCAGAAATATTCTGACCTGGAATATTTTTCCAACCTTTGGGTTCAACTCTAAATCAGAAGTCAGAACAATCAGTCAACTATTATGCAATTTCCATCCAGAGTGAATTATATCATGTCTTGCTCAAAGAGGGAAAGTTATTCTAAAAAACACTTTAAAGAGAGATTTATTCAGATGCTGTAATCAAAATGAAAATTTTGGAAGCTTATTGGGTTGGGATGCTTTTTTCCAGCCACTTTATTCCATAAAAAGCACCCTTAAACTTAAAAGAACCAACCAACCAAAACAAAACAAAAAAAACAAACAGATTTAGAATATTAGTCTGTAATGTGGACTAGATCTTAACTAGTATTAATAAAATGGTCTGAAATAATTGCCTTACAAATATCCTGAGAAATAAACTTTAAAAATCAAAACTGACCCTGTGAGCTTGATGTAATAGTAAATATGGTACCTAGTGGGTGGAAGCATATCTAACAATGAACTGGCCTTTGATTGGATTGATTGTTTAATATTAATCTGGTAGACTACGATCACTTGGACTGTTTGGTAAACATGACGGTTACAAAAGGATGTGTTGCAATATATAGTTCAAATGGTGCTGTAAAAAGGAAATTAAACATAATTGTTCAATGTAACTGAAATTTCTCTAAGTGCAGAGTCAGAAGCATATCAAAACAACTATACAGAAAGGAATTTTGATGCATTGTTCTCTATAGTCCAATGTGGAATCTTATTTCAAGTTAAAAATTGACACTGACTAATTTCAAGATTAATACATTGCAGTTCAAGGAGGATTTTAATTACTAGATTTAAGTATCAATAAAGTTGATCAAATTTCAAAACATCTGTTTAATTTGGAGAAAATCTTTAAGATTGCAAGGTCAGTCTTTGAAGTGATATAGTTAATTTACACTGTCCCCAACCTATTTCAACCTAAGCCCTGAAGTGTGCTGTGTGGATCCAAATAAGGAAGGAAAGCATTTCAAATTTGATCTAGTTGCTTGCTTTTTGGGATTTCAAATCAAATACATCAGCGCGGTATGTGGAATTTTTAATTTGCTATCTGAGTTGATAGAAAATATATTTGAATAGGGTTTAATGTGGAGAGAGAAACCTTAGCTATAAAGATGCATGAAATTTTGTTTGAGCCTATGTTTCAATGTCGTATTTGATTGTAATATACATTGCTCATAAAGTAGCTGAACTGCCTGATGAGAAGGAACAGTCTGAAATGGAGGCTGAAATTCCAGAATGTCTTCATTTGGTTTAGTTGTTGGCAGGGAGCCGATGTTTCACTACTTGCAGTGGAGTTAGCAGAAGCTAATAACAGTAATATCTCTGACCATTGTATCTTTCCACCCATCTGGCCTCATCATTCCCACCTCCAAATCTTCAAAAAATAGATGGAAAAGGAAATTAAACATAATTGTAAATATAACTTTTTATTGGCTGTTTAAAAATATTTTGGTAAATTACAGTGGTAGTTTTTTTAACCTGGGGGAGCCTGGATTTACTAATGTGTAGTGGCTCTTCAGTTTGGGTAGCAGAAATGGTTGTATTTATGCTTTGAAGGCCTATTGTTGCTCTATGGAGTTAGTGAAACATTCCCTCGGTGATGTTTAACTGGTGATGTAGTGGATCGGGGTGTGCCTAAGAGGAGCCAGCAGAACTTGAGAAGTCGGAAGGGAGCTAGCACAGGGTGTGCTTTGCCTGAATGAGCCTGCTGCTAGCTGTGTTTGATTTAGGTGTAAGGTGGGGGTGGGAGTTCACCTATTGTTCTTGCAACAGGAATTTGAAGGCCATCTGTTCTGTTTACAACTACTGAGACTGTTTCAAATGTAAGCATTTTAAGGACATTCTCAAGTTAAAATTTTGATTGTGTTGATGTATGAAGGATTTAAAAAAATACAGGAAATAGGTAACATTTTATTCATTTGTACTGCATAAGTTCTGCAACTTAAGTTAGGTGCATAAATATAGAATTCATCAGTTCTGTAAATAAAAACCCCACTTTGTAAAAGTCCTTATACTTGTTTTGCAAGGTAGTATCTTCATGTCTGCATCAAACTTATTTCTAAATAAATTCCCTAGTTTCAGTATGAAGAGGAAACTTTTTTTTACCAAGGTTCCATGATATTGAATATGCAGGGTGCCAGCTTTGCAATCCTGTGGAAGAAAGCCTGGCACACCCTTGAGGACAGACAAATCTGTTTTAAAAATTTTCCTGAGATGAACTTTATTGCATGTTATTACCAAGCTTGTTGGGATGCTTATTTGAAGATAGGATTGTGTGCTTGGAACAGAATTGCTCTAAATTTACAGAGGATTATCCTTTTTGATAGCTACCTGGACTTTATCTTCATGACCAAAGGTTTAGTCTCACCTCCTGAATAAAGCTGGACTTAGGAGTAAGATGGTTATTTGAGGCTTATTTGTCTTTAGGAGCCTAGATATACTAGCCTCGAATTGGACAAGTTTCCAATTGGTATTTTATAAATTCACAAGTCAAATAATATCTATACTATCCCAACTCCATCAGCCCTGAGCCAGTTAATCTTCAACAAAATACTCATTTTATTCTGCCTCTTTGGCTGTTCAGCAGCTTGCTGTTAGCACCGTCTGGTTACTATCATGTTGCCTGGTCTACTCATGTTCTTATTCAGAATGGGAAGGTGTTTCATAGACAAATATGATAATTTGTGTATTTCTTTGGTGGTGGTTGCACTCTGCTGTCCTGCGTGCCACAAATCTGAAGGCAAAGTGACGTCAGCCATTTGAAATAAATATTTTTAATTTCTGTTCTTCCAAGAAATTTTTCTCCTAGTATGAAAAGGAGAGGAGACTAGTCAGTCCTGGTACATCATGGACACCAATATGAACGCTTCATTTCTATGTAAAGCTTTAAATCTGTTTGAAATATTTTTAAAGAATTGCAGTTGAGCAGTCCTCGAATCATCTGATTCAATACATAATTTTGGGAGTATACAAAGCTCAGAAGTTAAGCTGTTAAAAACATGGGACAAACTTGTTCAGTTCACTTTGTAAAAATCTAGAATTGGTTTATATTAGAGGATGGTAACTTGGCTTGGTCCCTACCTTACTGTAGTAAGATGAGGCCCTGAAACATAAACTCTTGTGTCAGAGGCCCAGTCTGAGGCCTGAAGCCTGAACCAAAATACTTCCAGGCATTGCTAAGCAAAAGCTGGGCTGGGAGCCAGAGGCAGGCCCCACTCACAGAAGTTGGCGAGAAGAGGGCTGCTAGAAGCAGGTGCATCCACACATAAGTGCTAATAAGAGGAACTTGTGCCAAGATGGCATCAGAACACTCCACAGAGATAACGAGGAACAGGAAGGTGCATCTTAAAGACGGGCGAAAGGACAGCATGATGGATAGATCTGTTTGAAACAACATGATCAAAGGGGGAGACAGCACCCTAATGAGTCAAGGGGCTGTACCTCAATACGTCAGTAGGGATGAGTAATCTGTCCTGTAACTGCATAAAAATAGGTCCCGGAGTGCACATCTTTGTCCAGCCTAGGGGGCAGTGGAGTGTCCCGCCACTGACTGAGCTGTGTCCATTGCCGGGGGCACATATTCGTAGTATGTCCTGTAGAGTCTATAGGAAACTATTACTGTGCTTCGTTTAACAATAAACCTGTCTCGGGTTCCTTCGTACCCTACTAGAGTCTGTGGTCTTTGGGGGTTCTCTTGGGGTTTGCTGTGTCAGCTATCTGCACAGAACTGGGGCAGCGCACAGAAGGAACATGCACGCAGCCGACTGTTATCATCATCGAACAAGAGCAGAGCACCACACCGGTAGCCACTGACAATACTTACCAACAAACAAAACTTTTAAAAGGTAGAATTCAGTTGTAACTGAATGAAGAAAAGATATTCTTAACTTTGTAGAAAGGACATATTTTTTTCCCCTCACAACTTAAATGCATCCCAACTGAAATTATGCCAAATTAAAATCCTCCAGGTAACTTAATTTTAAAATGACTTGAGTCTTATAAATTGTGCTGTCCAAGGCTGGAAGAAGGGGAAAAATTAATTATTGTAGTAGATATGGAACTTCTGAAGTTGGTGCAGTTAAGGGACATAATAGAAATATTCTTCTCTTTGGCATCATTAAACCACACTTTTAGGGGTGATATTTTGGCCATAGTATTGCTATGCACTCTTTAAATAGCTGCTGTTTTCCATCCCAAATGTGGACATTTCAGTGGTGGGTGGATTGATGTGTGTGTAAAGTGCTTTTGGATGAAGGGTGCTTTTATGATTGTACATTGATCTGTTTAAAGAATTAAAATTCACTCTTAGCTGGGTGTATAACTTTTTTTTTCCTGGGTGGGGAGGAGAAAAATCTGGCTAATAGTCTGCTTTTCCAAGCAGTATCAGAGGTAGACAGGTGTTCAAGGGGGAGTGTTGGAGCCCCTTGCTTTTGCTGCAGCCAGTAGACTCTTAGGGTGGGTAGGAGAGAACCTCTTCCAGCAGTCACTGGTGAGGTAGTGTTAACATTTATTAGGCATGTACTACCAGAGGCTGATATGAAATATGAAGCACAAGAGTAGTGTCCAATGTCAGCAGCCCAGGATAAAGAGTAATGCTAAACGTCTCAGAGTTTTTTGCCATTGATACTTGCTGGCTGTCTATTCATATTTTGTATTGGTCTTTCAGGATAACAGGTATTGGATAAACTTCTCAAACTTAGTTACCTGTTTTCTTTAAATATTAAAGTTGTCATTCAGCATTTGTTTACAGAATTAGTTTTCCCTGGTATAATTCATCCCTTATGAATAACGATATAATTTTGTCATGGAGGTCACAGATTCCCTGACTTTAACGGACCTCTGTGACTTCTTTGGCTTCAACCCCCTGCCAGAGTGGTGGCTGGTGGGGCTTGCGCAGTGGTCTGGTGGTCAGCTGCCAGGGCTTGTGACAAAACTTTCTTACTCATGAATAAGTGGCCACAGAAGTTCACCAATATGTGAGTGTACTAGGGCATCTACTATAGCTACCACTGATGGAGGTGCTTTCGATGATAGTACAGTGGTGGGAAATTAAGAAAAACGTGAGTGTAGACAGCTTCTTTCCCTGTCCATGCTTCCTTGCTGACTGGCTGATGTCTACATTTTCTGTGACTGCTGGTAGGAGGTAGCTGTGGTAGTCCTCATTTTCAGCTAGGTCTGTAGATTCTTTGAAGTGGTCCCTCGCTCTCAAGTGGGGAGGGAGGCCACTCCGCCTCGCTGTGTCAGGTAACAGCACTTGGGCTCGGGTTCCGCTGGCGGGGCCAAGCAGTAAGAAGTCTATAGCTCTGAGGCCGCTTAGCAGAGGCAAACAACAAGTAACAATTTGGTGCTCTAGTCCCCTTGGGCGAGGCAGAGCAATGAGCAGTCTTTAGCCCACAGCCTCCTGTCTGAGGCTGGCAGTAACTAACAGTCTAAAGCTCTGGCTCTTTGGGCAGGGCAGAGCAGGGAACAGACATTAGCCTAAGCCTCCTGGCTAAGGCAGCCAGCACACACACACACACTCTAAGGCTCACGGTCTTCTGATGGGGGACCAGCCACAAGCCAAGCACAGGCCTTCTGGCCTAGGGGTGCAAAGGCTGCCACCCCAGGGGTGGGGTTGGCAGCAAGGGGGGTAGGAGGACCTCAGGCCCATCCAGCTACACCAGGTCCCAGCCCAGGGCCCTAACAGTGGCGGAGTGTTCTGCCACTGGGTCAGCAGGGATTCTAGCTGCAACGTGCTGACCCCTGCTCCAGCAACAAAACTGGACTAAAGTCTGGTTTCCCTGGGCTACTTCCAGCCACAGCCTGGAGACGGGGTTATGTAGTCCAAGTGTCCTCTGTCTCCTCAGGGTCTACTGTGGATGGCAGTCCTGGCAACTCCTCTCCAGGTTCTGTCTCCTCCAGCGGCAGGGCGCTGCGCAGCATGGGCTCATTTCTGGCTCCTTCCGTGGCTTCTGCTCAATTGAGCTGTAGGTCCCTCCCTTGTACTTCCTGTCCTGCCTGTCTGGCGAGCTGGGGTGGGGGCAGGTCTGGCTCTGCCCGCCAAAGGGAGGGTAGTGGTCCAGTCTGGAGGGAGGCTACTCTGCCTCCCTACAGTCTTCCATTGAAGAGCTTGGCTAGCTTGCAGTGCTGTTTCTTGATTATGGTAGTGTCTACTATGAGCAAACGTTCCAGAAGGCTGGTCCACATTCCAAGGAGCTTACAGCCTAAGGAGCCTCTTAATCTCTAACTCTGCTTCTGCTTAACTTTCATGAGCAGCCACACTACTGGTAGGCACAAGGCGCTCAGTAGTGCCTGCTGCACATTGAAGATTCCTAATTTTAGAGGCATCTGCTTCCCAGTGTGAAGTGGTAGTGTTGGAGCTCCCTGCAGCTGCTGTTGCATCTGGCCAAAGCAGCCTCTTTTGCTGCTGTCTTTTCCTGAGAAGGAGAGGGGATGCATTTCCTGTGCCACTGCTACTCCTGGCTGAGAAGAAGGGACTCCAGGGTCTTCACCACCTCTCCCAATCCTGGTGGCAGCTTGCTGCTGCTTGCATTTCGGGGCAGGGAGGGAAAGCAACTCTGCCTACTTCTCTCCCCTTATCTGTTCCTCTTCAATTTGTGTGCAGAAGAAGTGACTACCTGAGCTTAACTTTAAAACCTGTGACTTCATTTTCTTCCTATTCCTCTTTTAGTCTATCCATTCCCTCATTCAGTCTACTTAATTCGCTTACGTTTTTCTTCCTTCCTCATTCATTCCATAAACCACTTTTATTATCTTCTCCCCTTCCTCTTCTTCGCTTTAACTCTTCCTATGTCTCATTCTTCTCATCACATGCACCCTCTCCCCTGGTTTCCCTGTACATGTAACTTTTCTCACACAGTGAAAGTGAGGAAGAGGGTGTGTGAGATCAAGTGTTATTTACTCCTTCTCATAAAACAAGAAGTAGGGGGTCACCAAATGAAATTAATAGGCAGCAGGTTTAAAACAAACGAAAGCAAGTATTTCTTCTCACAACGCACAGTCAACCTGTGGAACTCTTTGCCAGAGGATGTTGTGAAGGCCAAGACTATAGCAGGATTCAAAAAAGAACTAGATAAATTCTTGGAGGATAGGTCCATCACTGGCTATTAGTCAGGATGGGCAGGGATGATATCCCTAGCCTCTGTTTGCCAGAAGCTGGGAATGAGCGACAGGGGATGAATCACTTGATTACCTGTTTATTCCCTCTGGGGCACCTGCATTGGTCACTGTCGGAAGACAGGATACTGGGCTAGATAGACCTTTGGTCTGACTCAGTATTGCCGTTCTTATGAAATGGAAGAATGGGGGGAAGAAAGTGAAAGGAGAGGAAAATATTAATACGGGCTATGGCATGAATATGGAAAAAGTGGGAATGAGAGAATGAAGAGGTGAGAGGAATTGAGCGAGGGGGAGAGTATGTAAAACTGCATTCACTGATTTTTAAATTTGCTCTCAAACAGTTGTTAGTTATGTACACAGATTAAAATTAGAGGAAATATTGTCTACAGCCTCTCCAAAGATCACTATCAACCGCGGTGTATAATTGCTAGAGAACTGCTCTAAAAGACTGCAGCTATCTTGCAGGAGAATTCCTTCTGCCTTTCAAATGAATAAGCAGTGGGGACCATGATGAAAACAGCTCCAATACAAAGCCCCAGTTTCAGTCCAGTAACGCAGGAGAAACTGGAATATTTTTGGTGAGATTTGTAGCTGACATTCTCAAGATGAAGATGCCAGCCTGTGGGCTTTTTTTTTTAAGGCTGGAATGATGGGGACATTGTCTAATTCTGGTTAGGTATGTTTTTATAGGTACTGGATGAATGCTAGATCACTCCAAAACTGCTTTAAGACAACACATGCTGGCTATCTATATACAGGAAGCTGTTGGCTCCCATGATCAATCTTTTTGTGTTTCCTATATCAAATCCACTGTTCGAATTTAAACGTAATATAGTAGAGATGTTCTGGATTGAAAGATTACATGTGGGTTTTATGCAAGGATTACTAATTCTTCATGGTTGTCCTGGGTGTCAGAGTGTACATGTCCTGTGTTGCCAGAGCTTTTCTAGACTGGCTTACACAACCACAGACTGGTGTGATCCAGTCTTAGATCTGAGGGAATCTTAAGCTTTGGTTAAAAGCTTTTGTTTTGCCATTAAAGCACTGTGATGCAGTGTGAGTGCCTAAAGTTAGTTATCTAGGAGGTATGAATACTGTTTGGAAGAGTCCTTTTTCTGTGAAATTGATCTGAGGAATTCTTCAACAAACAAATTCAAGCTCATGGTCATCCTATTCCAGGATTCTTGGTTGATTAGGGATAAACTAGATACTGTTCTGAAGGAGAATATTAACTTTTTGACTGCCCTAGGACATGTCTTCCTTGCAATGTGCAACACAAATATTCTTTGTATGAGATGATTCACACTCTTGCTCTCTCAGAGAACAAAGTCCAGGTCAAGCAGGCAAGGGGATTGTTTTCAGTTTATCTTCCATTCACCAATAGATGGAAATGTTGAATTCCCTCCTACAATGGGGATCTGCTGCATCAGTCTTGAAACTGGTCGTTTCCCCCCCCCCCCCCCCCCTCTTTCTCAAAGATAGGTAAGTGGTTCCTCTCTTTCTAGTGCAGCTTGCCTGTCCATGCTGTCTAGAAGCATGCTTAGTGAACTATAACGGTGGTGGTATTCCTGCAAAATTTTGTCTTTGTGCTCTGAGGCAGAGGTTTTCTCTGTGGGTTTTCTTCCTTAGGAGTTTTTCAATCTTTACCCTTTTCCAGCTTAGACTTACAAAGGCAAACTTGTTTAGGCACACTTTGATGGAATGAAACTCTTAAGCAAGCTTCTCCTGAAAGCTGTTAAAAATTCTTCAGGTATGATTTAAATTGTTCCCAGCCATCCATTTTTGACAGATACTTGGAAAACTTCAGGTTTATTTCCCTGCAACTGTCAGATACAAGAATTGTCAAACTCTCGTCTTTCGATTGATCAGGACCAAGAGATTATTCTTTGAGTAGTGTCCCTGTGGGTGCTCCACTGTAGGTATATCTGTGCCTCTGATCAGAGATTTTTAGGTAGCAGTGTCCATTTGGCTTGCACATGCGCTCTCTGCCTCAAGGCTTTCTAGTGCTGTGTGGGTGAACCTCCTGCAGTTCCTTATCAACTGCACTTGCCCTGAGACAGAGCGAGTAGCAGTCCGGTTTTCTTATCTCATGTTTCATTATAATTGATAGTGTTTTTAGTCTTATAGAGTTTTATTTTTGTAGCATGCCGAGCTTCCGTTTTTAATTAATTTTTTTTCCTCCCGATTTTACCCCCTCCCCCCCTTTGGGGATCACCCTATGGAAGGGGCATGCTTCGCTACCCTAGCTGTAAATGGTGCCTCTCCTGTTACAAATGGACAAGTCTGCTGCCTCCCATCCTGCAGAATTGCTTCTTCTGTCAGCAGTTGAAGGCTAGATCCTGAAAAAATTGAGTTAAAGTTGAAATTCCTCCTTATGGAGGGGTTCTTAAACCGGTATCCGACCCCGGTCCTGAATCCCCTCCGCGGCAAAGATCATCCCTAGAGCCTTCAACTTCTAGGGAGGAAGAGCCGACGAGAAAATCTTCTGACTCTCCTTGCAAAGCTTCCAAATAAAAAGAGGGCTGCAAGCCCTCAAGCTGAGCTCCTGACCAGCCAGAGGAGGTCCTGGCACAATTGGTCACTTTGGCACTGGTGGCTTTGAAACATGGTACCCAGAAGACACAGGGACCCTCGGGTACAAGCTCCGCTGTAATGCCTAAAGACGTGAAGGGCACAATCTTTGCAAAACTGGTACCGCCAAAGAAATCCTTGGGCACCAACTGCCTCAAAGCAACGTTTGTTTGGACCGCGACTCCCATAAAAGATATCGGTATTGATGAATCAGCACCGATAACCCCTGATGATACCGATCGCAACAATACCCTTACAATCACAGAGATGCCAGAGTTCCCGCTACTCGGTACTGGTATCAAGCATGTCCTGGTACTCAGAATCACCAGAGATTCTGGTGCATTCACCTCCAGCTTCCCTGTCAGCCCCACCCTATTCCAGCAGGAGTGACCAAGACAACAACCTCTCTCTGGCCTCTCACCATCCCTCATAATTACAACAATCGGTACCTTCCCAACTACACCCATGCTCCGGTCCCCAACCCTCCTGATATGGCCACCTGTGAGTGCTGCCACTCATGTCCTTTCCTCCTCCCCAGCGGCCGTACTGAGATCCGTGGGCAGCCTACAGGTACCATACTACTTGGGCATCCAGTGTCTCCTACAGAAAGTCTACTAGGAGATCTCCTACAGTCTCTGTATCCAGAGCCCCAGAATGTCAGGAGGAAACTTTTGAGGAGCAGGAGGCCAAACTAGAAAAGGAGACTATACACCCAGCAAATATCTCCTTCTCCTCACTGGATGAGGCGGTGATGTCCCCTCCATCACAGGCCAATGATTTTAAGCTTTTTCAGGATCTCACTAAGAGGGTTGCTGACACACTGAAAATCTCCCTTGAAGTGAAAGATACCCACCACAAATTGCTGGACGTATTACACACCACCTCCTCTTCAAGAATTGTCCTCCCAGTCAACGAGCAGCTTTTAGATCCTGTCAAGGTCATCTGGCAGACAAGAGCCTCCATTGCACTGACATGTAAAATGGCCGAGAAGTACTGCGTGTCCCCCAAAGAGGCGCACTCTTTTTATGCATCCTCAGTCTAACTCTGTTGACATGGATGCTGTTAATTTGCAAGGAAAGCATCACTACGCTAAATCAAATCCTTATGATAGAGACTGGAAAAGACTGGACTTATTTGGGAGGAAGGCATACTCCTCAGCAACTCTGCAATTCAGGATTTCAACCTATCAAGTCCTAATGGTGAAGTACGAACACATGAATTATGGAAAACTCAGTGCCTTTATTGACCACTTGCCAGAAGCACAACGAGAACAGTTTCAAGCAGTCATCCATGAGGGCCAGCTGGTAGTGAGAACAGAGCTACAGACCACACTGGACACTGTGCCTACAGCAGCCTGCTCAGTTTCAACGGCAGTGGTAATGAGGCGGGCTTCATGGTTACACCTCTCAGGGCTGCCTAAGGAAGTACGGACAACGATTGAGCACTTCCCTTTTGAGGGCTCCACTCTTCTCTGACGAGACTGACACATAGCTTCACCCTTTAAAGGATTCCAAAGCCACTCTGCACTCTCTAGGAATGTACTCATTAGTTTACAACCAGCTCGCAGAGTTCCCCCCCACCACCACAGAGATGCTACGAACCACAACAAAAGACCTAGGATGCAGAAGCGGAAACAGTCAACCTCCCAATCTTCAACATTTCAGCCCTCAACCTCAAAGCACCAGTTTTGAAGCCTTGGTCAAGGCCCTGAGCAACCACTCCTTATAATAGCTGCAACACACAGACCCTTCCACATCCCTTTGGATATTGCCTAGCTTTCTTCCTCCAGAATTGGGAAAACATCACTTCCGACAAATTGGTCTTGGAGATAATTTCCAAGGGTTACTTAATCCACTTCTCCCTCCCTCCCTCCCTTCTACCTACCTTCTCTCCCCATCCCTTTTCAGGGATCTTTCTCACAAGAGACTCATGTCAGGAAATAGCAGGTGATCTGTACCTAGGGGCCATAAAACCTGTCCCTGTTCACCTCCAAGGCAAAGGCTTTTATTCCAAATTATTTCCTGATCCCCAAGAGAAAAGGAGGTTGGAGACCCATATTAGATCAAAGAGCACTAAACAGATATGTGAAGGCGCAAAGATTCAAGATGATCACACTAGAAGCAATTATTCCATCTCTAGAGCAGGGAGATGGGTTCTCTGCCCTTGATATACAGTATGCCTATTTCTATATCTCAATCCTACTGTCCCACAGAAGATTCCTTCGATTTACCTATGGGCAGGACCACTACCAGTACAGAGTACTTCCATTCAGTCTCTCACTGGCACCCAAAGTATTCTCCAAGGTCCTCTGTCGTAGCAACACATCTATGAACATTGGATATCGTAATCTACCCATATCTGGATGACTGCCTTCTCATTCCTTCAAAGATGCCCTATGAGCTACCCAAAGGACACTTTTGCGCAACTGGGTCTACAACTCAATACCCAGAAATTAGCCTTGACTCCAGTAAAGCGTTTGGAGTTTATAGGGGTTGAACTCGACACAGTTTAAGCAAGAGCATTCCTCCTGCTGCACAGATTCAACACTGACCAGTCTCCTAGAGACAGTTCAGGCCAGCCCACAAATGACAGCCAGAAATTGCCTTCATTTTCTCCGGCACATGGTGTCTTGCATATTTTTGACATCTCATGCCCAATTACATATGAGGTATCTACAGACATGGCACAGATATGTTTAGAATCCAAACAATGACAGGCTCAACAAGCTGCTGTCGATACCCTCCAGGGTCAAACACTCCCTAGAATGGTGGAAAGACCCACCCGATGTATGTGCAAGGATCACATTCACACAACCACCAGCAGCACTGATTCTAACAGCAGATGCCTCTCTGATAGGCTGGGGAGCCCACCTAAACAATCGTAGAGTTCAGGGCAAATGGTCCCCATGGAAGCCGTACTCTATATCAACCTTAGGCTTGTGCACACTTTCTCCCATTCATCAGGGATACTCTTTCGAATATCATGACAGACAAGATAGTGTGCATGATTTACCTAAACTGCCAGGGGGATGCCAGATCACCTTCCCTTTGCACAGAAGCACTAAAACTCTGGAACTCATGCATGCACTACAGTGTATTCATATCAGTCGCTTGCCTGCCAGGGGTACAAAATATAACAGCAGTCAGTCTCAGCGGTAATTTCTCTCACAACCATGAATGGGAAATGAACCCAAACAGTGCTCCACAATGTATTTGTTCATGGGGAACCCCAACAATAAAACTGTTTGCTACTTACCAGAACAAGAAATGTCTCCACTACTGCTCCAGAGCCAGATTTGGGAAATAGTCCCTAGGTGATGCTTTCTTTCTTCAGTGGGGCAGAGAACTGCTATACGCCTTTTCTTCATTCCCTCTGATATCAAAGGTCCTATTAAAATTAAGGTGGGAAAAAGCAAGCGTTATACTGATTGCTAGCTGTGTCAGGTATGGGTAACACACTTTTCTCGGTCAGTTGGGGGCAATGTGTCTTTCAATTCCTCTTCAACCCAGTCCTCACCTACTCTCCCAAAATGACTGACACATCCATCACCCCAATTTACAGATCCTTCGGCTCCAGGCTTGGCTGCTTCATTGTTCCAACACACCAAGAGCTGCTGCTCTGAGGAGCTGAAAAGTGTTACTACTCAGTAGGAAATTAATGACTTGTTGCACTTACTTGCAAACGTGGAAATTATTCCAAATTTGGTCCAATTCCAAACAAGTTGCCCAGACAGCTTCCTCCCTCCCTTTGATCCTAGACTATATACTCGTTCTCAGAAGGGACTGGTTTCTCACTCAAAGTACATCTCATGGCCATGACAGCCTTCCTCCAGCGGGTGGATGGCTATTCGATATTTGCCCATCCAACAACACAAAGATTTCCTCAAGGGCATGGGAAACCACCTCCTCACACCAGATGCCCAGTTCCAACATGGGACCCTAACTAGACCACTCTTTTAACCTTGTTCTCTTCTACACCTGTCAATAAAGACCGCATTTCTAGTGGCCATCACCTCAGCATGACGAATAGGGGAAATAAGTGTTGATGGTGCACCCACTCTTCATGGTTGTCTTTAAAGACAAAATCACTCTAAGGCCTCACCCAAAGTTTCTCCCCAAGGTGGCCTGGTCCTTCCACATGAGCTAGCTCATTCATCTCCCTAACTTTTTCTCAAAGTCGCATTGTGACAACACGGAGGCAATACTACATATGCTTGATGTTAGGAGAGCTGTAACATTTTATTTGGACAGGTCAAAAGGGCTTTAGGGAATCTTCTAAACTCTTCCTCTCAAATGCGGACAGTTCCAAGGGCTCGACAATCAGCTCAAAGGCTCTCCAAATGGGTTTTGAACTGCATTAACTATTGTTGTCATGCCCATAACCTGTTACCTGCATCAGAAATTCGCGCACACTCCATGAAATCATGTTCCACCTCGGCTGCATTTATTAAAGATGTTCCCATCTCAGAAATCTGTAGGGTAGAAACTTGGGCTTCTGCTCATACTTTTCCGGAACACTACGCAATTACTCGAGACTCAGCTTCTGATGCCATCTTCAGCTCCACAGTATTATCAATAATAGATTCCACTCTGAAACCCCAGCCCTCCATTGGGAGGGAGGAGGGGAGCGGGAATGCTGTGAAGTCACCTACTGTACGGCACCCATAGGGACACTATGCAAATTAGAGGAAGTTACTTACCTTGTGCAGTAACTATGGTTCCTTGAGATGTGTCCCCCTATGGGTGCTTCACGACTCACCCTCCTCCCCTCTACTTCAGAGTTCTCAACAAGGGGCTCTTCGGTAGAGAAGGAACTGAGGGTGGTTTGCCCACACAGGGCTAAATTAGCCTCTAGACAGAGCACAAAGGAGGGAGATCATATGTGTGGGCCAAATGGACACTGCTACCTAAAATCTCCCATCAGAGGCATAGGGGCACAGATACATCTACAGTTGAGCACCCATAGAGAGAGACATCTCAGAGAACCATTGTTACTCCACAAGGTGAGTAACTTTCTCTTTTCCAGTACTAGCCAGAGAAGTTGTCCAGAAAGGATTCTCTGCAAGACAGTGAAGGTCTGCTGGCATGGGGCCTATCTTCACCTGGGAGAAAGGATTAAGAATTTCTTTTCAGTCTGGTCCAGTATCACTTCTAATAGATTTCAACTCCATTTTCCTTGGGATGATAGAAATTCTGGAGTGGTCCATCTGTAACCTCTCCATGTGCATAACCAATTCCAGGATAGAGACCAGCTCTTCTTCTGAACCAAAAACTAGCTCTGAGATTTATGTTCCACGGATCTCAAGGAGCTTTATATTTCCAATATGTCCGAGCTAACAACTTATGTTTTGCTTTCAGGTAATGACCTTTGGTTTGGAATCCTCTCATCTCATGTTCAGACGGTTTATTTCTGGTAGATAGCCATAGACAAGAGAGGATTCAGATCTACCACTGTCTGGACAATCTGATGTTGAAGGTGCAGTCCTACAAGGTCACACTTGCCAAGCTGCTCATTGTTTTGTTTTTAAAACGTGGAATTCGCAATGAACCATCAAAGCTGCCATATCCCGTCTCAGTAACTCTAAACCTGTGAGCTCTCTGCATAACCACTCTGAGCCTCTTAATATTTCCCAAGGAAAAGCTTTATAAAAATCAAGTCCTCCTCAGGCTGTTCCTCAAGCACTCTCCAGGCATCAACAGACCGATGACTTCAGCTGGTCAGCATGGGGGTGTTTTTTATGTAAACTGTTCCATAGACAGTGCTTCATCTTCACCTCTTCAGAACTTCTGAACACTGGGTCTCTACTACATAAGAATATCTACCATCACTTGACAATCCCTTCAGATGTTTGATGGATCCTTCGTTGGTGGTGATCACGTCATCTCTTCTATGACAATATTGAGAGCAATTCATATGACTATCACTGCAAGCCTGTTGTGGTGACTGGCTCATATGGAACTCTGTGGCTCAGGATGAGTGATCCAAAGATTTCTCCTCCACATTACATCTTGTGTTAAAGTTGTGCAGTCTTTACATAGTTATCTAAAATGATGGAAGAAGGGAATATTTAAATAGCCAGACAGGTCAGTCTTCACCACACTCACACAATGCATCCTTGCAGTATGGGAACCTACTCCTGGATTAATGTAATCCACGGAACAGGGTCCAAAGAAGGCAGTAGCAACTGTCCAAATCCCAAGGCAGGCCTGTAATAGTCTCAAAGCACTAAATTCATTGCCAACATACATATCATGAGCTATATTTAAAAAAAAAAACACCAAAAACCAGGATCACTCTGTATCTCTCTGCTCTTCTGACTGGAGAGGAACCACTTATTGATATATGTTCTTTGTTTCAAGGGGGATATATGCTCTTTGTACCAGAAGCAGACTGCCTCAAAAGATCAACAGAGTGGAGCCTCCAATTAGATAGTCTTGCTACTTGTCTATTTGCCTTTAAAATGAAGATTCTCTGCTACTTTGTCAGATAGAGACCTAGGGGCCAAGATGGAGGCTCTTTCTAATGTGACTGCCCCCCCCCCCCTATTCTCTGTATTCCTACCACATAGTTCGTATTATCACAGGGATCAGTTCTGCACCCCAAACCAGACAAATGTCAGCTAGCTTCCAAGTATTTGGCAAGTATCTAAAGAGAGCTACTTGGATAATCTCACACTGCTAACGTCAATTAAAAAGTTGTCAAATCTGTTCTAAGACTTGGGTGAGGTTGAGATACTGGTGAAGAGACCATGAATTATTTATCGCTGTCAAAAGTGAATCATGTCCTAGAATTCATTTGGAGAGCCCTGACTTGGGCGTATGAAGGCTGCTATGTTGTATGAGACCACATCTTCGCTTCGTTAAGTATTCTCTGTGCATCTGGCAAGAAGAATGTCTTTGCATCTGGGCTGTATGATGCATCCTCTGCAAAAGACCATGACACAACCCTGGAATCTTACCTCCTACCTATTGCACTTGTGGTACACTTGATTGAAAGCTGGAGAGAGATGTCTTGTACTTGCAGTCCATCCAGGTGGACTTCCTGGTGGTGGTGGTGGTGGTCACAACTGCCAGATAGGTGTCAGGCAGGAGCCCCCTTAGCCTTGGTATTGGGTATATATGAAACAGATGTTTCTGACTGAACTACTATTTATCCCCCCAAATATCAAAAAACATATCCTTGTGTCTCTCACCTTCACACTGAGGAAAATTTTTGGTACACCTCTACCCCGATATAGCGCTGTCCTCGGGAGCCAAAAAATCTTACCGCGTTATAGGTGAAACTGCATTATATCGAACTTGCTTTGATCCGTCGGAGTGCACAGCCCTGCCCCTCCGGAGCACTGCTTTACTGCATTATAGCCAAATTCGTGTTATAGCAGGTCACGTTATATCGGGGTAGAGGTGTATATGCTGGACATATATGGGGCTACCAGAGTCTACATTGAACTAAACTAGAGCCTCTAAATTGTCTATTAAAATTGAGGTGGAGATCAGATGGAGAACTTCAGAGATTTAAAGGTTTTTACTAATATGTTAAACCTTAGAATCTGTTTCTTTAATACTGTTGTGATGTCATGGGCAGAAGTCATATGCTTATCAAGTGCATTATAGCCGCATTCATCAATATTTCACCAAATTCTACAAAGTAAACATCCATTCCTCAGCTGATGGGATCTTTGGGTGTTAATTGAGTGAATAGGAAAAATTTAATTGCTTACCTAGAAATATCTTTCAGGTAATATCACTGTATCTAGACAGAGGATCACTCCTGCTTAGAATGAATACCAGTTTTTATTCCATTATTTTTAAAGATCCATCCCATGCACGGCAGTAGGTGAAACTATTAACTAGTGTGAGGTTTTTGTATTAAAAGGTTGGCTTTTCTCAGTTTGGTGAACTTATCTTGCCTGGTAGAAGTTCTCAAGTGGCAGGCTTTTCAGTAAGAGAGTCACTCCCCTTCTGCCAGTAATGGACAAGTCTGGTTCTGACCTAGAGATTGCATACTGGCTGAAGAACCACTGTAATGGATCATTGAAAGCTATTACTTGAAGAAAAGAAGCCTTTAGATAAGCACAGGTAATCTCAGGGCAGTAATTAAGTTGAGAAACAGGTCGCTTTCACTCTGCAGCATGAGAAACTTCTGAACAGTAGAAGCAGCCACTTCAGTTATTCACTCTAGGAAGAGGACCCAAGAACAGCCTAGGCGAATGGTAATGAAGGAGACACAAACCTATCACAGCTGCCAATAAGCTCTTTTATTGAGTGGGGAAACAGAACAGCCAAAAGAGATTGAGTGGCTTTAAATTGACTAAATACCTGCTAATCAGAGGCCAGTATATAAAATGGAGTTTCCAAATAGATGTCCAGAATAATAGTATTCTGATAAATATTTCGGTATCCTCTTTCCCAAGTGCTATGGGATGGAAGGATGTTAACATCTCACCTGGATAATGGTGAGAACTTTTTATGCTGACCTTTATTGTATTTTTAGTCTTCCTGATGTTACATTCCTAGAAAACATTTCCAAATTGTCTGAGAAAAGTGAGATTTTAAAAAACGAAAATGGTAAGATGGATGCTTGGAGTTACAAGGATGAACCGTGTTAGAATGAACCAAGGTTAGAGGAAGTGTGAAGCCAGTACCAGTTATAGAAAAGCTGAGGAAATTCAGGCTTAAATTGTTTGTCCATGCAAAAAATCAGATATATAGGAAACAGGGTGTGTTAAAATTTAAAAGTGGAGCTAGATGAATGTCCTACAAAAGGATTTGATTAACTGCAGGGTTTTGAGGAACAGACTGGAATGGAGGTCTCCAAGAGCTGAACCCATCCATATAGATGAGACTAAGGCTAGAAGAAAAGAGAAGTATAAGAGATTTGTGGGGATAGGAGGAAACCAAAGGAGGAATGGAATATTGGGGAATAACACAGTATAGGGAAAGAAATTGGAGGGGGTGGAGGAAGGGAAAGGGCGGGGGGACACAATGTCCTCTATACTTCGTGGGAATGTTGACCTAAATTCTGAGGCAGGTGTCCTGGATACTGAGGCACACCTAGTGCAGCAGATTGGAAATTCTCTGGCATCTTTCTGATGCGCTAAAAACAGAGGATTTGACTGAATTAAATATATAAATGAGTAATGCATCTGCTACAGTGATAGATATATAACAAGAGAATCCATAGTGATGGTAGAGTAAGGACTTTAAAACCCAGAAAAATTGCTTTGAAAAGGATATAAATTTCCATGCAGGGTAGGAGGAAATGTCCTATAGGCAGATTTCATAACTTCATACTGCCTGCAGGGTACCATGCTACACCTTCCTCTCAAACATCTGGGACTGGCTACTTTCATACAGGGTACTGGACTACCTGGATCACAGGTCTGATTCAGTATGGCATTTCCTGTGTGTCTATGATATTTAATGAAATTTTATACTGCCTCTTGGTTTTGTATTGAAAGTACACAATTGTATTGTAGAAGGTGTTTGGTGTGCAGGGGACTGGGGCTGGAAGTTTTAACAGATGAGTAGGAGTTATTTGGGTTAAGCTCCATTGATGAAAATAGTGGTGGTATCGCTTGCACTGATGCATCTATGCAGGTGGTTGACCACTGATTTCTGTAATTGGAGCAAACAAAGGGCTAGTCTACATGGAGACTTGGTGCATAGCAAGCCAGGGTGTAAATCTACAGCATACTAGCCTGCCATGCACTAGCTGGTGGTATGGACCCTGCTACCATGCACTAAAAGTTCCTTAGTGTACTTTGATATACTGATAGCAGTATATCAAAGCGCATTATAGAGCTTCTAGTGTGTGGTAGCAGGGTTCGCATAGGAGGCTACTGTGGGCACCTATGCTTGCCACTCACTAAGTCTGAGTAGACAACCCTTCACTATAGATGAGATCTTAGTAAGTTTAAACTTTTGTCCTTCTCTTCACTGGGCTCACAACAGTGCTAGCTACAACTGGATATAACATGGTTATTGCTAGCAAGCCTCTAGCAATGTTTCCAGGACAGGTTTTCTTTTCCAAGAACTCTGCTAGCCAAACCTGCTATAGACTGGTGTGTGTGTGTGTGTGTATTTCATAACATTGTTCTGGGGGTGAGGAGAGAATATGGTCTGGAAAACAGTGATAGAACACAAACTGCTCTGTAAAAATGACTGTGACTAGCTCAGTTATGTCAGAGTGGAGTGAGGCCGTGTTTGATTAACTTCTAACTGGGAACGATGTTGTGGTTAAGGCACTGTACTGGAACTTGAGGTGTCTGGGTCTGTTCCTGCCTCTCCTACTGTCTACTTGTATGACCATACGCAAATCATCTAAGCTCTCTACTATGCCTGAGTTCTCCATCTGTAAAATGTGGATGCTTTTTTACCACACACTGATGATGCAAGGATACAGTCGTCATTTGTAAAGTGCTCTACTACTATATAGTGATGAACGCCATAGTAAGGAATAATAAAAGGAAAGATAACCTTGAGTAACTAAATGCTTTACAATGAAAATATTGCAACAGTTCTAACCAGACTAGCATAGGTGTCAACTAGTTCTGTGGAACTCTTAAAGAAGACAGCCTAATCAGTGTGTTAGTCTTGCTATGATAAGGGTATGGAGGTACATAAAGTGGTTTGGAGGAGGAACGGGCAGCATGTGTTAGGGCCTCATGTAGCAGACTACTTTTGGTTCCTGGCTCTTGATGTGCCAGCTAGTCTCCTCTTGTAGTATGCTGTATGAAATAGTAAGCTAAGTAAAATTAAATGGAAACACATCTTCCTAACTAAACCTAGTATAACTTTTTAAATTTCTTCTTAATTCCTAGATGGGAATGATGAGCAATCCCAGTCCTTATGGCTCACCGTACAGCCAGAACACTGGGCAGCAGATTGGAGCCAGTGGACTTGGTCCCCAGATGCAGAATAAGACTGGGCTACCAAACAGCTTACCCCAGTTTCCAATGGACAAGAAGCCAGTTCCCGGGGCAGGAATGCCGAACATGGTAGGTAGAATTATAGATTCCACTTTCAAATGGTAGCAGATCAAATATGGGCTTCTTGCAATATTCTGCTTGTGGTACTCTTGGATTTTATAGCTGTCAAATACCGTGTGCATTCTCTTTGTCCCCTTGTGTCATGGGTATGCATGGAGGAGGATCTAGCTCTGTCTATGAAAGATAGAGCCGGGAAAGGAGGAAGAGAGTGAGTGGTACCGTAGTGCAATCTCTTTATCATGAAAGTTGAACTTACAAATGTAGAATTATGTACAAAAAAACCTGCATTCAAAAATAAAACAATTTAAAACTTAACGCCTACAAGTCCACTCATTCCTACTTCAACCAATCTCTCAGACAAACAAATTTGGTTACAATTTGCAGGAGGTAATGCTGCGCGCTTCTTGTTTATAATGTCACCTGAAAGTAAATACAGGCATTCATATGGCACTGTTGTAGCTGGCATTGCAAGATATTTACATGCCACATGTGCTAAAGATTCATATGTCCCTTCATGTTTCAACCACCATTCCAGAGGACGTGCGTCCCATGTTGATGATGGGTTCTGCTCAATAACGATCCAAAGCACAGTGGACAGATGCATGCTCATTTTCATCATCTGAGTCAGATGCCACCAGCAGAAGGTTGATTTTCTTTTTTGGTGGTTCGGGTTCTGTAGTTTCCGCATCGGAGTGTTGCTTTTTTAAGACTTCTGAAATCATGCTCCACACCTTGTCCCTCTCAGATTTTAGATGGCACTTCAGATTCTTAAACCTTGGGTCTAGTGCTGTAGCTATTTTTAGAAATCTCACGTTGGTACCTTCTTTGCGTTTTTGTCAAATCTGCTGTCGGAGTGTTCTTAAAACGAACATGTACTGGGTCATCATCCAGGCCTGATATAACATGAAATATATGGCAGAATGCGGGTAAAACAGAGCAGGAGACATACAGTTCTACCCCAAGGAGTTCAGTCACAAATTTAATTAATGCATTGTGTTTTTAACGCGCATCATCAGCATGTAAGCGTGTCCTCTGGAATGGTGGCCGAAACATGAAGGGGCATACAAACGTTTAGCATATCTGGCACGTAAATACCTTGCAGCACCGGCTACAAAAGTGCCATGTGAACGCCTGTTCTCACTTTCAGGTTACATTGTAAATAAGAAGCAGGCAGCAGTATCTCACGTAAATGTAAACAAACTTGTTTGTCTTAGTGATTGGCTGAACAAGAAGTAGGAGTAAGTGGACTTGTAGGCTCCAAAGTTTTACATTGTTTTGTTTTTGAGTGCAGTTACCTTTAAAAAAATAAATAAAAATCTACATTTGTAAGTTACACTTTCATGATAGAGATTGCACTACTGTACTTGTATGAGGTGAATTGAAAAATACTATTTTGTTTTTTACAGTGCAAATATTTGTAATCAGAAATATAAAGTAAGCACTGTACACTTTGCATTCTGTGTTGTAATTGAATTCAATATTTGAAAATGTAGAAAAACATCCAAAATATTTAATAAATTTCAATTGGTATTCTATTGTTTAACAGTGCGATAAAAAAATCGCGATTAATTTTTTGAGTTAATCGCATGAGTTAACTGCAATTAATTGACAGCCCTAATAAACACCTTTTTCTTACTATTATGAACATACTTGTTTCTAATAGGTTCATCCTTAAAAAGAAAAGAGATTTCTCCTTCCTCTTAAGCATCAGAAGCTAGGCTTTCGTTTTAGCAGATGTTTGTGATCCAAAAGCCACTTCGAACTAGCTTTCTAGAATTAAATTGAGGATATTAAAGCACTCTGAATTTAGTTTTCATTGATCTTATTTATACAGTGTTCATGCAGAGGCCCTAGGGGTGCTACACAACAACTTAAATCCAATGCAATAAAAAAATCTTGCCATTAAAAAACAGGAAAGGGAGAATCCCATACAGGGACTGAAATTACTGAAAAAAGTTCTGGAAGGAGTGTCTGCTGATTCTTTTGAAAAACGGGAAGGGTGAATGGAGTGGATGTCTCAGTGATATAGCGCATGGGCGGCCAACCTGAGCCTGAGAAGGAGCCAGAATTTACCAATGTACATTGCTAAAGAGCCACAGTAATACGTCAGCAGCCCCCCATCAGCTCCCCCACCCCGCTCCTAGCACCTCCCACCCACCGGCAGCCCCACCGATCAGCACCTCCCTCTCCCTCCCCGCACCTCCCGATCAGCTGTTTGTGGCATGCAGGAGGCAGGGGGGAGGGAGAGCAAGGGCACTACAGGCTCGGGGTGCGGGGGCAGGAAGGGGTGGAGTGGGGGTTGGGCCTGTGGCAGAGCCAGGGGTTGAGTAGTGAGCACCCCCTGGCACGTTGGAAAGTTGGTGCGTGTAGCTCCAGCCCCGGAGTCGATGCCTATACAAGGATCCGCATATTAACTTCTGAAGAGCTGCATGTGGCTCCAGAGCCACAGGTTGGCCACCCCTGAATAGTGTACCACAACAGCAAAAGTGTGATGATGGAACTCTTGGTATGAGATTGGTTACCTGTCAAAATAAGCAACCAGAAAAGGGTCCTTAGGGTGTCCTGGTCCATGATTAAGGCTGCTTGGCACTACAGTATTATAAATAATATGAGGTCCTACAGTCTTTCAGAACTCTAAAAACCAACAGGACTATCTTAATCAGTTTGTCACTAACAGGCAGGCAGGGCTTATTCCTTAAGCAACAGTGTTGCTGCAGTCTGTAAGTGAAGAGCCCTGCTAAAAGTCCTACTAGGAGAAAATTATAGTCACTAAACTTTTTGTCTTGGGAATGCATTGCTGTTACAAAAGTTGTTACAGGATAAGTCAAAGTGTGGCTGGTACAAATTTAGTAGAAAAACACTTTTGTACTATATCTGATAGTTTTCCCTGGAAAGAATGTCCAATATAATGCCAGAGTTCTAGCATCATTCTATTTAACATATCCCCTCAGAAGATGGGGAGGAGAACGGGAGGCACCAAAGAAGGGGATATCCTTGTACTGACTACCACTATCTAGTATCAAACTTTCAGTCTTCAGAGGTTGAGGAGGAGATAGCATTAATGGCTTTGGATATCAGTATTGACCAAGCACATCTCCAAAGCAGATATTGATCAAACAGGATCCAAGGGTCGAAATACATGTGATTGTTTGGCATACTCATGATACTCCACCTCATGTTTAGAGGTGATCTCGGTAAGAAGCCTTATGTATACATTGAGTATGGATGAAATAGGATAAAGTCCTGAACACTGCATTTCAGGCTATTCTGAAGAACAGTTGTTCATCACTAAGTAATTCCAATCCTTTACTCATACATCCAGAGGGTAGTTCCATTCACAGCCCTGTAGACATAGTTTCTGAAGCAACCTCTTGTACTTACAGAATCCTTGGAAAGGTCCAGCATGACCACTATAGCCATGTAACCCAAATGTCAAAACATCAGGAAGTTGTGCTAGTCAGAGTCATGAACAATCTCATCTTCAGAAAGCTTCAGTTCAGACTCAAACCTGCTTAAGATGTCTTATGCATCCAGGTGCACCTAGAACCAAACAAACACCGCCTTCCCAGTTCTCCTCCCTAAAAAGGAAAGGTTACAAACAAGCCAGTAAATGGCAGCACTTGAGCATTAAGACTTAATGGTGCCCTTAACCTGGCTCTCCTCCTTTTGCGGAAGGAGGATGTTGATAATGCTATTCAAAGCAACTAAAGAAAGCATGGGGACAAGATCAGACAGTGAATCTCAGAAGATCCCAGAAAATATTCAGTCCTCGTCAGAAATTCTATCAAATTAATTAGAAGTGGACAGTCCATCAGAAGCCTCAGGTTTTCACATTGAAAAGGCACAAAGAGCAGCCCCGAGCCCCTCAAAACTCATCACAGGTCATTTGAAGGTAATACTAACTGGAACAACACAATCTAGGCTAATTATACTGTGCATTACCTGGAAGTTGTGTGGCATCTCTGGTAGAGAACAGATAAAAGCTTTGTGTTCTGTATGCCTGCATGAAATCTTTGTGACCAGGCAATTTCCCAACCATCTCCTCTCCAATTCGACTGTTGCTTTCAAAGGTGGAGGACTTTTTTGGTTAGTACCTCTTTAAATAATGGTACAAGTGCTACAGGAGTTCTCTCCGTTAGATTTATCTTGCATTTAAACAGCTGCACCCACAGCTCTTTCTTATGTTTTAAAAATGAAGTTTAGATCTAGTCCTATTTAATGAGACTTTAAATAGTGTGGCCTCACAAGTCAATCTGAAAGGAGTGTGAATTGAAGTGGCCTTAATCAATTCATATAGAGAAGGTAGAAAAAAAGGAAACGGGGGTGAGGGAGGAGGAAAAAGGCTGAAAGTACTGTTGTCAGCAACAAGTTTCAATACCAGCTTGCCACAGTGTTAATAAATATTTAATTCTGGTAATCAGTGGTTAAAGGTAAGTGGAAGGTATAGTTCTCAATGCAAAATTGTATTCATGATCTGTTTTAGCAGATGTGATTTTGTGTATAATCCTAGCTAATCAGAGAATTGACCCTTTTTAAAAAGGGACTCTATTTTAATTTGTGTTTGTCTCCATCACTTCCCTCAAGGGCCAGCAGCAGGCTCCTCAAGTTCAGCAAGCTGGGATGGTGCCAGCTGCTCCCCAGGGAATGGGGTCAGGTGCACCTACAGCAGACCCAGAAAAACGCAAACTCATTCAGCAGCAGCTTGTTCTCCTCTTACATGCTCACAAGTGCCAGCGGCGGGAACAGGCAAATGGTGAGGTGCGACAATGCAACCTTCCTCATTGCCGTACCATGAAGAATGTCCTCAACCACATGACACACTGCCAGGCTGGCAAATCCTGCCAGGGTAAGTAGAGAGTGAGCATTTGAGTGTGCTTACAAGAATAAATATAGGATTGGACAGGACTCCATGAAGGACACAATGCAGAATTTTTCTCACTTATAGATACTGGGGAATTTAGCTTATAAAAGGGTTTTGACAACAGGATGCCTCCATGATCACGGAATCTGCATGCTAAGAAAAGAAAGGGTTAAGCACCTTTTGTGATGCAGAGGCATAGCCACTCAAGTTTTACCCCCATTCTGAAATACAGTAAAACCTACCAAGAGTGATCACTCGTGAGAGGTAGCAAAAGTAGTTGCTTCTAAGAGGTCTCTTTTCAAAGGTTTGCACACCAGAGAGCAGTGGTGTTCCATGGCCTCGGCAAGAAGCCACTTGTGACAAGTGGTCTCTCTTCAGAGATGGTCTCTAAGGCAGGTTTTACTGTAACTGCAGTATCTGTTAACAATGGCCTGCGGCCATTTGACCTCTGGCCATGATATTGTCAGATCTCACATGGTAGAGGGTCAACTTTGACAGTACTTGGTTTGGAAACTGCCAAGGGAAATCAGAGTGCTGCAGTAGCTGGTGTTGGGGGTTCAGAGGGGAGTGGGCTATATATTGAGTCATTAAGCATCTAATGCCTCATATGCGTGTTTGGAGACTGGTGCTGGAAGTGTACCGTATTTAGGATGACTAATAAAAATTGAGGTTCTGACCACTTCTTTTATTAAAAGACCTCCAATGGTAGTTTCCTAGAGAGTAAAGGTATTGGTCTCCGTGTTCTGCCCAGCTTCCAGTATGGATAACTATTGTCTGACCTAAAATTCTTCCTGCAGTTTTAGCTAGATTCAGTGTTCTTTACTTGTCTCTTGTGACTGTTTGTTTGTAGGATTTCTATTTGCTGGTGAACTGCCTTAGTCAACTTAGACATCTGTATTTCAGTGGTGGCAGAGTGATCCCTGTGTATGCAATCTGTAAAACACTTTGGGATGTCTCAGGAAGAAAGCGGGCTATATAAACATAAGCCATCAAGGAGTACACTTTTTTTATATGCCCTTTTTGGCAGTGGAGCTGTTGTCTTTCATGTTGTAGTTAATAATGAGTCAAAATGGAACCCACGTTTTGTGGATACTTTGTAGTCTTGTTTTAACTTACTTACAGTTCTACACAGTTCAGCTTAAGTTCTGCAGTAAGTCTTAGGCAAACACTCTTGAATTTTTTTCTCACTGAAAGTATAAATTAACACCTAGGAAAATGGATGATTTGGGATTGGTTTAATGGCACTGAAGCCTCTTGTCTCTGGTCTGTATTAACCTGGGAGAAAGTTGAAATAGTGACAGTTGTTGCATATTTCTGGCTATTCATTGGCTTTTGTACAATTAGTTGATGGAAAAGAGACAGCATCAAACAGTTTGTAGTGGCTAGTGGGCAAGTGCACACTCTTCTGACACCTGTACCTCATTTGGGGATGCTGACAAGGACAGCAAGCAAACATGAAAAATCCCCTCTGCCCCAAAAACTGGTTCCTTTAGGTGAAGCATGGGTCAGTTTGGCTAAGAGCACTTGGTATGGATGGGTGCGTGTGTGCGTAAGTTTGCTTAGATTTCCGTTTGCTATTCTGGAAATTCTCACCTGCACTAAATTCAAATTTAAAAGCAAAAATGAGTAAGGAGAGCAGGGTGGCATATATAAACCTAATGGAAAAGACCTTAACTTTGGTTTAACAAAAAAACTGAACTGTAAGACCTCTTGATTATTATCTTCTGCTAAGAAAATACTCTAAATCCTGCCCTGATGATAAGAGGTTAGACCAGATGTCTTAATAAATCTGTCATCTCTGATTAAGATATTTTGTGCTATTATACTTCATAGAGCCATGACTTGATGGTTCCCGTGTGCGCCTGCATGTGTGCGCGCATGAGAGAGAAGCATGTGGAGAACTGAAAATTTAGAATTATCTTTTTAAAATGTTTTTGTTCCTCTTCCCTTCCCAAGTGGCACACTGTGCATCTTCACGACAAATCATCTCGCACTGGAAGAATTGTACAAGACATGACTGTCCTGTGTGTTTGCCTCTCAAAAATGCTGGGGACAAAAGAAACCAACAATGTAAGCCTCATGTGGTCTTTTGCATACTAGATTAACCATAAAATGTCATGTTTATTGTTAGATCTTTGTTATTGTAAGCTCCTAAGAGTATGGATCAGAGCAGAGCTGCCGTGTCATCCAGGAACTAACGTGAGGATAAGGATTTTCATGTTGCTTTGGAAGGATATCCCCCCTTTCTCTAGTCAGTACCCAATATAATGTTGAAAGACCCCTTAGATCGCTTAATTTAGCTCTTTTTAGCTGGACAGAGGAGGCCAGCATGATGCTGGGCCTAAGAGCTGGTAGTTCTGAGAGAAGAAATGTTGGGTATGTCCACTTTCATCCTTGTCAAAAGTGTGAAACTGGGGTTTGCACATTAAAGATTAAAAAGTGGTGTGTTCTAAGAACTTTTGCCTGCTCAGATCAATATGAAAGTATTAAATGATAGTAGTTACATTTATGCCAGGTTATATACTACTTGAATTCAAAGTCCAATTTTGGAATTCTTAAAATTTTTGGTTTATAAATGCCCTGATAACAGCACACTATATGTGTAGTTAGAGCAAAAGATTTGTAGGGTTTACCACATACTCTTCTGACTTTCAGCTAAGGTTGAATGAAAGTAATTCCTACCTCTCACCTGACCAGCCCCTCTTCTTCCCATTCTAAGCTGACACTTCTCTGCCATGTGAAGAATATCCTACATAAACTCTTTTCTTTTTACCCTGGCAGCTTCTGCATTATGTCCCAGCATGCTCCCCCATCCTTCTCCTAGTGTTACTTGCCCGAAATTTTTCTTGCTGCCAGACTCTCCCTTGTTGTTCCTGTCTAAATATCCCGATGCTTCTGTTTCCCAGTATTCCCTCCAGGAAAAAAACCCCAAACCATTCTCCTTGCTACTTTGTGCTTTTCTCACAACTGGTCCTCCAGGCTGTTTAACTCTATTCTGAAAACTATATATCAAGAGAGAGAAATAAACAACTCCATGACCAATCTGAAGGACTCTGCTCCTCAGGCCTTTAACATCTGATTATGTGCTGCTTGAGCTTTAAACTGTTTAAAGCAAACTGACATGTCCTATACATTTAATAATAGTGTACATTTACTGTTCCCAGTTCATAGTGAAAGTAGTACATTGTGGTAGGATAAAATTCCTCAAACTTCTCATTGTGGACTCTTGACCAGGGTGCTCATGTAACTGCTCTTGTAAGGGTAGATTTTGGTCATACCAACCACTGAAATTTTTGTGCACTTTTACCTTTTTCTTTGGTCTCAGTTTCTGACATTATTGTTAATATGGTATCTGTCTTTTCCAGCATTACTGGTGGGAGCTGCCGCAGGACTTGCAAATACTGGCTCTGTAGGGGTAGGGCAACAGACTACGCCCTCTATAAACACTACCAGTCAGATTGACCCTAGCTCCATTGAGAGGGCGTATGCAGCCCTTGGACTGACCTATCAAGGGAACCAGATGCAGACGCAATCCCAGGCTCAAGTGAAGAATCAGCAGCAAGGGCAGTCACCCCAGGGTCTGCGCCCTATGAATCCCATGAGTAAGTTGACACTCAAGTGTTAAAATATAAACTGTATACAGCTATCTTCTGTGCTTTGTCTAATGCATGCTTCATGTTATGAAAATGCTTCAAGATTTCCTTAAGTATTTTTGTTTCCAAACTGCTTTGTGTACATTCACACCTTGCACAATACTGGAATGCAGGTATGACTTCATGATCACATGCGGATTGAAGCATTTTACAGCATTGTCATTTGTTTTGTAGTGTTTGCTTAAAAATTTGAAAGAGCTAAATAGGGAATTGCTGTCCTCAACTCATTGTTTAGATGCTTAGAAACATTCTCTGTCTCTATGCTTATTTTAGAACCACCAAAGAGTACTTAAAGGTCTTACCTGGTATCTGAACTACTCAAGGAGTCAAACTGGAACCAGAGAACCAGTTTGAACCAGTATTTTTACTTGAACCAGAACTAAACCTGAACCATAATTTTGTCCTACCTCCTGAACCGAAACTGAACTGGGGAAAAAAAAAAATTGGGGTTACTGCTTAAAATACATTTTCAGCAATTTTAAGTTCAGTATTTTAAAATTCTTCTGTGATCTTATTTTCATTATAAAACAAGACAAAATAACATAAGTTTGTGATTGCTACCAGAAAGGCCTGCCCCAGTATAATGGGAAGGGGTAATAGGAAGAGACCAGCCCAGAAGAGTAGGAAAGGAGAGGGAAAGCAGGGGACCCTAGAGTGAGATGAGCTTTCTCCTGAGACTCCCTTCTGGGAAGAGAAGAGGTGGAATGTTCCCTCGTCCCAGAAGTTAACAGTAACTCTTCAAGCCCAGGGAAAAAGGTAATGGCTCCCCAACTCGTCTCCCTCTTCTCCCCTGTGGCTCCTCCCTCCAGTTGCCCCAAACTCAGAGTGCTTTCATTTACAACTTTAAAAAAATACATAGCTGTGTATCTTTAAAACACTTCAGAATAAAACCTTTTAAATGTGACACACTGAGATGAGATTCTCATGTGGCCCTGTAGCAGTCCATACACATTCATGCTTGCAGTAAGTGCAAATGCACAAAAGTAAAATATTCCATACCACTCCAGTGTGACTACTCTTGGCAAATAAAGATGGTGCATTTGAGTAACCTCATTTAACCAAACAAAATCTAATGCAAGTTAAATGGATGCTTTGAGATTAGCATAGCCATTCTTTGGCTGTCTTTACCCAGGTGAAAAGCCCAGAATAAGCAGAATTTTATTAATTGTTTTCTGTGAAGTAACCTATGTGGTGCATTTAGGTTCAATTGGTGGATATCAAGCGCTTCCCAACCCATTCTGATTGATATGGCTTTCCTCGTGTCTCTAGACTATTTTCTGGAGAATATTTTCCTATTCTTTAGTCATAGGAGAAATGTGTGCTAGAGCTAAATCCTGTTTCCAAGGACAGTTGCTCTCTGAAGTTTCTGGAGAGCCTGTTGAGATTCATGTTGTTCTTTATTATTGGGTTAGTGGAGAGAAATTAGACTTCACTACCTCAGAGTGTGGCTCCTTTTATCCTCAAATTCTCTTCATTTTAGTGAATCTGTGCTATTGTCATCTCTGAATATGAAGACTGTAGATAACACCAAAGGACACAGTTCTGCCCTGAATTAGAGTATTGATTTTCCTCAACCTTGGTCTGCTCTTATTCTCATGCTTGGCCTTGCTGTTGATATACAATATAGCTTCATCAGAACAAACCTTTTTCTCTCATGCTTGTTTCTATAAATGCAAAATGCTGCTGTAGTTTGCAGATGGCTGATGGATACTTTACTTGACTTTGAAGGTAGCCTGCAAGAGTGTCCCCTTTTTTTCAGTTTTGGCTATTATGCTGGAAGAATCAAGCCTGAATGACTAGTCTCATGTTATCCTACAAGAAACTGAAACCTGAGCAGTTAAGAGAGGAAGAGATTTTTAGCCAGACAATAAAACTCATCATTTTAGAGTACCTGTTTGACTCTGATTCCTATCAGACTTTTGGAAGGAAAGCTCCTTGTGGAAGTTTTGAGTACCACAACCCCTTTAGATGAGAGCTATGACTTTCTTCAGTTTTCCGATTCTAAAAGAGAAAAAAAATCCTCCAACAAACCAAAATATTTTGAAGTAAAACAACCAACCATAAAACCTTAAACTTCCAAACCTTTGTACATCATGAAGATGAAACTCCTCTCTTCCCCACCTCCACTAGTATCTTGAATACTTGTCAATGATTTTTGCTGTTGTCTAGATATTCTGCCACAGTCTGTAAAGAATAGCATTTATGAAGACTAGCCAGTTTGGAGCTGATCAAGAGGGGGAAGTAATTCTTATCTAGATTGTGCTTGATGGGTAAAATGGTAAACTTCTGAAAATCTCCTCCCTTGGTGGTGTCAAGAGGTACGATTTCAAAGGTTTTCTTGAGAAATTGGCCCATTGAATCATCTTCAAACCAGTTGTCATTCATTTGTTCACCTGTGTCCCTCTCAAGCACACCCAAATTTGTAGGAATACACCATTCATAGTAATAGCATCATTTTTAAAGAGCCAGCTCTATGATGGGAGCCTGATTGGACTTGGGACTCCAACTTTATGTAGTCCTTTGTGAATGTCATCCTTCTTTAGATACTTATTAGCTTCTCAAATCAGGGATTGTCAGTTTCTGGTATTCTTTCCTCTCCCAGCCATAACTTACGAGCAACCCGACATGCCTTCTGAATAGCTTTGCAAGTTAACATGGATTTTTTTTCTGACTTAGCCACTCATTGAGGTAAATACTGATGTTCATGTAGATTTGTCAGATAGGTTTGACCTCCCCTCAAATGCTGTGCTCAGTTTTGTCAGAGAAATAGTAGAAATAGAATGGGTCTTTAGAAGGCTAACAAATTCATGCCTTGGTATGAGTGATGGCAGGTGAGGAATTGAGAAATTTAAAGAACTTGCTTTTTACTTGGAGAGGATAAGAGAAATGATGGCAGTAAATAAAAATAGACTGACTACAGAATGCCCAGTGGGCACTCCTGTTAACCAAATGCCTTTCTGTTCTGTTATGGATAAAGGGTGAAGTTAAAGGCAACAACAATAAAACCAAGAAGAAATTTTCATTGTGTGAAGAGACTTCTGTGGGTCAAAGACATAGCACAGGAATAACTTTACAGTGGAAAATAAAGCTGCCAGGGCTGGGAATCTTTAAAATTTCCTTAAATCAGCAGGATCACTGATGATTCTCTTTTATTGCAGGCTTCCTCACTTCCTTGATTTTCCCCACATAATCCCATATGTGGAACTCTCTAGTGAAGGAACATTGAGACAGATCAAAATAGCATTACACAAGTGATTAAAACTGGTATCTGCAACTAAATGTTAGAAAAATTACAACCTTCAGGCTTCAGGGCTGATCACCATCTGAGATTAGAAAGAAATGTCCTTTTTTCCATGCTGTAGTATTCCACTATTACAGAAACTTTTAACTGATTAGAAGAGGAGGAACCTTTCCTCTGACAGCACTAGCTCTTGTCAAACAGTATACCAGTGTAGATGGACCATGGCTTTCTTTGGTATGGCAGTTTGTGTCTTGTAACTCTCTCCTGTCTTAGATCTGCCATTATCACCAGATGAATTGTCCATGGAATTGTAGTTTATCTGAATAGCAGAGTTTAGTCCTGGGATTATGACACACAACACACTGTATAAATTAGTGGAGGGAGTGTGGCTAAAATAGCAAACAAGATGGTGGCTAACTCCAGCTATGCAATAAAGGGGAGAGGAAAAGAAAACAATTTAAGAAGATAAAAAGAACAAAGCCAGTCTGAATCAACAGTTCTGTGCCCTAAATATGAATAACCATCCGTGGAGCTAGTTTTGGAAAGAGAAAAAGGGTGAAGAGAGTTGGCCAGATCCCAGGCCCAGAAAGCCGCTTCTGAGGGAGAAAATCCAGCAAAAGAATCCAGTGCCATCAGCCTGCTGAACTTATTTAAAAAAAATTGTACTAGTGTAGCTGGGGGAGGAAGTGTGGCAGTGGCCATTTTGGAAAGGGGGAGAGTGGTGGCAACCATCTTGGGAGAGAGGCACAATAGGCAAGGAGGAAGGATGATCTAGATGTCTGGGAAGGGAAAGGAATCCTCCAATACAAAGATCTGTCTCCCCCCCCCCCCCCCCCCCCAGAACAAAGACATGTCCATGGAAAAGAGTAACTCCACTTCCAGCAAACAGACTATGGAGGTGGGTAGCGAAGTCCCAGTCACAAAGGGTGACCTGAAGGACCTGCTGTTAGGAATCAAAAGATGAATAAGATGATGAGGGAAGAGTTCCAGGCTTTCATTAAAGATATCAAAAAATGAAGTGAGATTAATGGTAAAATATTCCACATCAGATGTAGAAGCAGGATTAAATGAGTAATTGGACAGCACTTTTAATCTCGATGAATGAAAGAATCAGAATTGAAAAGAGAAAATAAAATTAAAGCTAGAGGACATGGAAAGTAGAGAACACAGGAATAACATAAGGATTTAAAGGTATTCTGGACACATTGGGTGATATTTTCCATGACATACTAAAACTGGGCAATAAGAATTACATTCATATTGAAAGGGCTCACAGATCCCTTTCCCCAGGCTTCCAGCAGGTTCCAGACCAAGAGATGTGATTGTCTGTCTACACTACTATCAAGACAAGGATATAATACTGAGTTATTGTTTTTGTTTCTCTGCATCCCTATTGGTATTCCTGACATGACATTAAAACATGGTAGCATGCACTATTAAAATTTTATAGAAACATAAAAGAAAAAGGGTGAGTTCTAACATTCTGGATAAGCCTACCAAGTGGGGTGGGTTAGCTTTCCCTAATTTTGGCTTATTATGAATCATAATTAAAATACGATCAAGTGGGTTAACAATAGACCATCCAAACACTGTGTGAAACTTGAACAAGACTGGACCCCAATTACAGCTGTTAGGTTAAAAAAAAGGTTACTAATCTTCTGTAACTGTTCTTCGCCACCCTCTCAGTTCCTTCTTGCTGGCTAATTCTGATAGTGAGGTAGGAGGGTGGGTTTTGGAATGGACATGAGGAATACATCTTGAACAACAGTTATGGAAGGTTAGTAACTGTTTTTTCTTCGAGTGCTTGCTCATATTCATTCCAATGTAGGTGACTCCCAAGCAAGTGTAGGAGCAGGGGTTCAGAGTTGATTGACAAGCAGACCATAGCACTGCTCTGTCAAAAAAAGCAGCATCTCTGGCCTGCTGAGTGATGGCATAGTGAGATGGAAAAGTGTGGACCGAAGACCACATTGCTGCTCTACAGAGGTCCTGGATAGGAACCTGTGCCACAAATGCAGCTGAAGATGCCTGTACCCTTGTGGATTGTGCCATTAGGGCCAGAGCCAGGACTTTTGCCAGGTCATAGCATGTGTGGATACAGGAGGTGATCCATGATGAAATTCTCTGGGTGGAGCCTGGGGAGCCTTTCATCCTGTCTGCAGTCACCATAAGCAGTTGAGTAGTTTTCCTTTCTATGAAGACCAGCGCCTGGATTTCCAGGTTCTGAGATACCCTCCTTAGGAGCTCGATGTGACTTATAATCCTCCTACAGGGGTGCAACATCAGTCTCCATGACCGCCTCATCTGGGGAAGAGGAGGAGGATGCTTGGACTGGCACCGGGCCTTACTCTTTATCCTCGGCACGAGCCAAATTCCGTAGTGCCATCTCCCGGCATATGGCACCGGCCTTGGTACTGGAGCCTGGATTGTGCTTTGGTGGTGGAGGCAGTCTGGGCTGTGAAGCCACTGAATATGACCTCCTGGAATGGGACCTTTGTTGCGCTGGAAATGCTCAGGGGTTCCAAAAAGGTCACTGTACAGGGAATTGCCACTGTCCTGGTGGCCACACCGCCGGTGGGACCCTTTGGCTCGGGTCAGCAGTGGGATAGTGCCTAGACTGGAATTGCAGGCTCCTCCGGAAGACATAGAACTCCACCTCAGAGTCCATCTCCAAGGATCACTCTGGAGACAGGGATAGAGCAGTCCCAACCAGCGCTGATCGGTGCTTGGAGGGATGGGACTGGGCTGTGCTATCATGGCTGGTTTCCCCTTCGAAACCATCTCCGGACTCGAGCCTGCAGAAATCCTTCATGTCGGTGCCGCCATTGACAGTTCCCGTACAGCCAGGAACATCGGTACTGACATCGCAAGTAAGTCCCTTGCTGCCGTGAAGGCCTCTGGCATCAACGACGCTGGCAGGGTTGTGGGCCTCCAACTTGTCTCACGTTGTTGAGTCTATCAGTGCCAGATTCAACAGCTCACATTCTGGGACCGGAGTCTATGTCACGGCATGGGTTGTCGGCATCACAGGGTGGCCCAACCCAGGTCTCACCCTGGCAGTGTCCCCTTGTCCTGCCGGTCTCCGTGTTGGAGATCAGCCCCTGTCGGTCTTCCTTTCTTTCTTCATAGGCACTGGCGATGGTAAACGGTGCCTAGTGTCTTGCCAGTGCATCTTTCTTTGGCACCGGAGATGTTTGATAGTGCCGTGGTTTCTTAGATGCAGTTGTAGCGTCTTGCCTCCGTGCCGGAGACTGGAAACTGTGCTGGGTGTCTCAAAGTGAGGCTGGGGCACTTCTACTGAGGCCGAAGTACTCGGTGCCAAGTCCCAGTGGCCTGGCTTTGATGGAGGTTGGAGCGCTACCTCCATGAGGATAGAGTGAAATCTAGCATCTCTATCCTTCTTGGTGCGGGCTTAAATTCTCTACAGAGTTTAGGGAAAGTCCACTGAGGAGTACTTGCAGAAGCAGTAACGAAATGCAGTTCCAGCGACCGTTACAGGTGGTAAGAAGGAACTGGGGGGGAGAGAGTCAAGAGAGCCCTTTATAGCGGCGCTATGGGAGCAGGGCTTCAGGCGGCTTCAGAGCCGACCTAACACATACCACTGAGGGGAAAGCTTTCTGGTGGCAGTGCTCAGGGGCATGCACACACCTACATTGGAATGGACATGAACAAGCACTCGAATAACAAAATTTAGGTCACCAAAATTAAAAAAATCACCCTTTTATCCAGACCACCTTAGCTTTGGATATTTTTTTTTAAACACCTGTTATCAAGGCCTTTTCCCTTAGCTACTTTCACTAGTAATCAGGAATTTATCTCTAGGAAATATCAAAGTGACTATTGGTTGTGGGTAAGAGCTGAGATTACTCAATTTGGAGAGCTGTTCCTGGGTCCTGATTTGAAATCATACCAACAGATAGATACATAATGTAAATAATATGAAGATCCCATATTTCAGTATTTACAAATCAAACATTTTATTGTGAAATCTGAATACAAGATTGTTCTATGTAGACCTTTTAACCACATTTGAGGAGCTGAAGCAGAAGCAAGTGTGAACAAAAAGTTCAGTTTCTAAGATACATACAATTTTGATTGAAAAAGATGTTGATAGGAAAACAACCCCCATGAAAAGACAGGAGAGGGATATGGTAAAAGAAATTGATCTAGGTGAGAGGTGATGTACATCTTCAACTTTTGTAGCTCACAAAGAATTTTTTTTATAAATTACTGTATAGATAACATTTGACTCCAGTTAAGATCATCATTTTTTTGCTACCAGGGATGTACTCTGTTGGCGGGATTGTGGGGAAAGGGGAACATATTTCATATGTGGTGGTTGTGTCCAGGAATTAGATGGTTTGGGGAGGAAATTATTCGAGTTTCATCTTGCAACAAAATGCCAGCTTCCTGAGATCCCCTAACCTGAATACTTTATATTCCAGTAAAGGATCTCCATTTTAAAAACAGAATGACAAATTAATTTTTTGTTAGCAACAAGACTTTGTATTGCATATTGGAAAAATAGGACTTCTTTAGAGTTGTGGTACGGTAAAGTCTGGACAGTCCTTGGTGTGAAAGCTTTCACACCAAGTATATACACAAGAGAAGTGCCAAAAAGAGGAGATAGCTATGTAGAAATTTGGTCATCCTTTTTTAGCATACTCTGAGGAAGAGGCTCCCTAACCAGCAATCCGGAATCTTTAGCCAGGTTCTTTGACTATTAAACTGATCCTGAATAAGTACTGTATGATGTAGTATGTTAACATTTTATTGTAACTTTGCCTTAATAGGTTTTTAAAAATAGAGTGGAAAAGGAGTATAGAAGAATTCGTTACACAGGTATCCTGAGCAAAGGAATTTCACTCAATTAGTCTCAATTTTAAACCGCACGTCCCCCTGAAAAGTCACTCTTGACATGTTGAACTGACTAATACTTTCATGTCCTCTTGGACACAAGTGATTCACACTAAGAAAATTTCCCCTTGGTATTTCAGAGGAATTGGGATAACATTTTTTTGTCAACAAGCAATAAGTTTGTAACTTGGATTGCCATTTTGTTTGGAATAGAAACAAATGATTGTATAAGACTTGGTTTTGGAAGCAGATAGGTAGTTGACTTCTGCAATAGTGACAATAATTAGCACTTATTGTACTCTATGTCAGGAAACTTTTGTACTCATTTCCTACTTGTGCATGCACCCTTTCTCTCACATGGAGGCCTGCTTTTAGGAGAGCCTTCAAGTGATGTTCAAAACTCCTCCTGTAAGGAATTACTTTGAGCTGAAATATTACTGTTTCCCAGAAATTAGGATTCTTGGTTGCAGGAGGTAGCATCTAAAATTTACTGAAGCTGTTCCTATTAAAACTCCTGAAGGAAGTTAGATTTTTGTTAGAGACCTGTACCAGTCTAAGGGATTGATTTCTGCCATGGATGTCAGTAATTACATCTTCTCTATAAATGAGCCATTTTCTATTGAACGATGTAGCCTCAGTTGCCCAGCTGCTATTTAAACCATAAGGCCATAGGGCTTAGACAGTGACATTTTACATGAAGAGGTTTAAATCACTTAAAGTCTTGTCATTATTATTGCTGTAGGATGCTTTACAATGTGTAAAGCACACTAAACAAAATCCCTGCTTCAGAGCTCGCTTTTTAAGTGAGAGTTGGTATAAGAGTGGAAAAAACATGTTTTCTAAGAGCTAGTCTATTTTGCAGAACAGGTAGATTTTCAGAAGTTGTTAATGAAATGTTTTGGGGGTGAATTTAAAAAAAAATTATAGATAGAAAGTAATTTGTCACCTAATCCATCTTCTTGCTAGTAGAGATTGTTTCCTATAATATATTTTCTAGTGCTTTGACTACTTTTAAACTGGAGAGGAAGGGGACTTGGTGTGTGTTACTGGGAAACCATCCCAAGAGTAGAATTACTATAAATGGCATGAAGTGAAAGTAAAGACAAAACAAGCAGTGAAAACTATGTAGTGTAGGAGATGCGATGTTATGAAACTCTCTGAAAGTGAGGATCTTGAGCTCCATGTAACCGCTACAAGAAAGGAGGCGATGATAATTCTTTGAGTAGTGTCCTTGTGGGTGCTCCACTTGAGGTGCACATGCTCCTTCAGTCGGAGATTTTTAAGTAGCTGTGCCCATTTGGCTTGCACATGTGCCCTATGCATACTTGTGTCCCTTACCGAGGATATATAGGGCACTACTGGCAAACTGCCCTCAACAGCCCTGGCCTGACACAGAGCAATTTGTAGCACCTGCCTAAGCGTGGCTTCTGTTTTGCTAGTGTATTTTTTAGATCTTTTCTTACCTTATTACTACTTAGTTTATTTTGTTCTTGTTTTGGTTTTTCCATTTTTCTATGGGTTGGGACTTTCCTCATCCTCCACCCCCCTGTACGAGGGGTCCTTCCTCAGAAATCTTTTTTCTTCTGGGATATGCCTATATCCCAAGGTTTCAAAAGTTCTCACTTGCCAGAAGCCCTTCCCAGTGAGTGGCAGCCATTTGTGCTGTATTCACTGCTTTAGGGATACGTGTGTACTAAGTGCAAGTTTTGCACTAGCTTCAAGAGCCACTCAAGGGAAAACAGAGATAAAGCATTGACTCCTTTTGATGGAGCTCTGTCTCACTTCAGATCCAGGCTCAGAAACGGGGGCATCAGCCTCTGAGTGACTAGTATTCCAACAACTCCTGTGGGTAGCTCACCCTCTAGGACTTTGAGGGACAGACCTACGAGTGAATCTGGAATACCATCCTCCAAGAGGAGTGTCAGGTCTCCTCACAAAGACCATTCTAAAAGGTCTACCAGACTGCAGACTTTGCACCCTGCAGAAACTTTAAGTGGTCTTGGTACTGAGAAATCCTCTATCCTAAGTCCATGTCAGCTTTTCAGAGTGCACAGTACCCACCACTCAGTACAGAAGCCATCGGTACCATTCAAACTTGGGTGAGACTAGCGATCCTAAGAACTCTAGTAAGAAGGCAGCACACTCTTCATCTTCCACTGTCTTGCTCATACCTAGAGCATCAGTACAGCGGGTATGGATACAATCATCCGACCCTGGATACTTCTCACCTTTGTGGCTGGGACTCACCATATCACCACTCTGGCTCACCTGGTACTGCAGGAATTGAGATTCTCAGAGGACCCATTTATTTCCAAGGAGCTAAAGTCTCCTTGGTGTTTGAGACTCCAGTACCACAACTGGTATCCTTCATATCCCACCTTTTGCAGAGACTGTCTATATCACCAATACTGGCACTTTCTGAAAGATACCAGTTACTTCTCTTTCCATCTGCCTCTCCACTAGATTATAAAGAGGTGGTGAGTACTTTAGATTCTCAGATTTCTGCGCAGGATTCTGCTGACTACCTACCTATGTTTGACTATCCAGAAGCTGACCTATGGGAAGAGAGACTCAGGCTTCTACCATTAAAGCCCACCAAACATCTCACCTGGTACGACCAACCCAGGATGTCCCCTCCATTCATTTTCTCTCTCTCTTTCTCACCACACTCTGTGTGTCTCTCACATGTCTTAACAGTGGACATACTGGGATGCCTGGGCTATCTACTGGCAAGAGTGTTTTTTAAAGTGCCCAGTGCTCATGTGGATTACTCTTCTACAGTTTTACAGCAGAAGCAGGATGCCTGTGAAACAATCAGTGGGGCCACTGGATGATAGAGTGCTAATAGAGCACTCAAAAAATGAAAGGCTGTTGAAGAGAAGCTAAATGAATTCTTTTCATTGGTCTTCACTGCAGAGGATGTGAGAGTGTCCCATACCTGAACCATTCTTTTTAGGTCCGAAATCTGAGGAATTGTCCAAGATTGAAGTGTCCGTAGAGGTGGTTTGGGAACAAATTGATGAAATAAACAGTAATAAGTCACCAGGACCAGGCAGATGGTACTTGCCCAAGAGTTCTGAAGGAACTTGTATATGAAACTGCAGAGCTATTAACTGTGCTATGTAACCTATTGCTTAAATCAGCCTCTATACCAGATGACTGGCAAATAGCTAATGTGATTCTAGTTTTTATTGTTTTTAAAAAGGCTCTGGAGGCAATTCTGACAGTTACAGACCGGTAAGCCTAACTTGAGTACCAGGCACATTGGTTGTTACTATAGTAAAGAATAGAATGATCAGTCACTTAAATGAACATGATACATTGTGGAAGTCATATCACGGCTTTTGTAAAGGGAAATCATGTCTTACTCACAGAATTCTAATAGATTGGTATCAACACACATTTAGACATGGGTGATCCAGTTGATATACTGTACTTGAACTTTCAGAATGCCTTTAAGGTCACTCACCAAAGGCTCTTAAGCAAAGTAGGCGGTCATGGGATAAGCGGGAAGGTCCTCTCATGGATCAGTAACTGGTTAAAAGATAGGAAACAAAGGGTAGGAATAAATGCTGTTTTTACAATGGAGAGAGGTAAATAGAGCAGGGACCCCAAGGATCGGAACTGAGACCAGTGGTGTTCAACATATTCCTAAATGATCTGGAAAGGGGGTAATTTAATGAGGTGGTAAAGTTGCAGACAATACAAAATTACTCAAGGTAGTTAAGGGAGGGATCTCACAATATTGGGTGATTGGGCAACAGGATGACAAGTGAAATTTGGTGTTGATAAATGCAAAGTAATGTACATTGGAAAACATAATCCCAACTATACATGGAAAATGACAGGATCTACATTAACTGTTACCACTCAAGAAAGATCTGAGGCATTGTTAATAGCGCTCTGAAAAAATCTGCTCAGTGTGCAGCAGCAGTTAAACAAGCAAATAGTGTTAGAAACCATTAGGGAAGGGATAGATAAGAGAAAATATCATGACACTATATAAATCCATGGTACACCCACCCCTTGAATTCTGCATACAGTTCTGGTCACCCCCTCTCAAAAATATTAAATTGGCTAAAGTACAGAGAAGGACAACAAAAATAAAAATGATTAGAGGTATGGAACAGCTTTCCTATGAGGAGGGTTTAAAAAGACTGGGACTGTTCATCTTAGAGGTGAGTGAGAGAGGATATAATAGAGGTCTATAAAATCATGAATAGTGTGGAGACAGTGAATGAGGAAGTGTTACTTATTCCTTCACATAACATACGAACCAGGGGTCACCAAATGAAATTAATAGGAAGCACGTATAAAACTAATTTAAGGAAGTACTACATCACACAATACATAGTCGACCTGTGGAACTTGTTGCCGGGGGATGTTGTGAAAGTCAAAAGTGTAACTTAGTTCAAAAAATAATTAGGTAAGTTCATGGAGGATACCTCTGTCGGTGGCTATTAGCCAAGATGGTCAGATGTGCAACCCCGTGCTCAGGCTGTCCATAAACATCTGACAGCCAGAAGGTGGGAATGGACAACGGGATGGATCACTTGATCAGTTGCCCGTTCTGGTTGTCCCTCTGAACCATCTGGCACCAGTTCCTGTCAAAGACAGGATGCTGGGCTAGATGGACTATTGATCTGAACCAATATGGCCATTATTATTGTGTCCTTATGTTAGTTCTGAATTGCTAACTTTCACGCAATTTTAGCAAAATAGTGATACTAATTATACCAAGTTTAGTTTTTGTTTTTTAAATTGAACATATACCACAAAAGTGCAAAGAACAACTTCAAGCCATCATTGCAAAAGGGCAGCTCTTGGCTATAGCAACCCTGCAGGCTTCTCATTCCATTGGTATGGTGGTAGTAGTAATGCACAGGGTATCGTAGCTTCTGGACATCACAGGAAATCATGATGACTGTACACTGTAGAGGGACCTCCTTTTTGATGTTCTAAAATTATTCAGTGACACCACAGACAATTGGCTGCATACTTTGGAGGACTTCAGGAAGACCCTTCACTCTCTGGGTATATCTATGCCTGCAAATAAAGAGAGGTTTAGTCTATCTCAGACCGCTCCAGAGATCACGCCCTTCTCAATTCTCTGTTTTCCATAGATTCAGTGCCACCTAGAATAAACCCCAGATTTCATAAGGAAAGTTATTTAAGTTAAGTGCCAGTGTGGACAAAAGAACAAATGGATATAAATTGGCCATCAGCAAGTTTAGGCTTGAAATTAGGCAAAGGTTTCTAACTCTCAGAGGAGTGAAGTTCTGGAACAGCCTTCTAAGGGGAGCAGTGGGGGCAAAAAATCTAATTGGCTTCAAGACTGAGCTTGATAAGTTTATGGAGGGGATCGTATGATGAGACTGACTACGATGGCATGTAGCCGATCTGCAACTGCTAGCAGCAAATAACTCCAGTGGCTGGTGATGGCACACTAGATGGGGAGGGCTCTGAGTTACTTTAGAGAATGTTTTCCTAGGTGTCTGGCTGGTGGGTCTTGCCCATATGCTCAGGGTCTAACTGATTGCCATGTTTGGGGTCGGGAAGGAATTTTCGGCAGGGCAATATTGGCAGACGTTCTGGATTTTTTTTTTTTGCCTTCCTCTCTGCAGCATGGGAAACAAGTCACTTGCAGATTTAAATTAGTATAAATCGTGGATTCTCTATAACTTGAAGTCTCTAAACCATGATTTGAGGACTCCAGTAACTCAGTCAGAGGTTAGGGGTCTATTACAGGAATTGGTGGGTGAGGTTCTGTGGCCTGCAATGTGCAGGAGGTCACACTAGATGATCATGATAGATTCAGAAGGTTGGCAGAGACCATCTGCTACAGCAACCTCAACTCAGTAGCCCAACGATAGCCAAACATTCTTTTTGACTCGATTGGGGAGCACGAACATGCCGATTCAGGCCTCTTGCTGCATCATGTTACCCTACCCAACTTTCCACCCTTTGGAGATCATCTCTTCCATTTTTCACACCTCATGAGAGCAGAGTATCTCTGACAGATGAGTGTTGAAAGTTCTAACAACTTTGGGTTACTCCATTCAGTTCCATTCCATTCTCCCTTTCCCTTCCCTTTGGAGGGACCCCTCTCATGAACCTTTTCTGAAGCAAGAGGTTCAGTCCCTTCTCTGTTCAGGAGCAGTTCCTACTCAATATAAGGAAAAGGGGCTCTATTCCAAGGACTTCTGTTCCTAAATAGAAGGGTAGATGGAGACTGATTCTAGATCTATGGACGTTGAATACTTTTGTCAAGGTGACGGGAATTCAGGATACTACTGGCAGCCATCATTCAATCTCTGGATCTGGGGGACTACTTCCCGATCCTCAACCTTCAGGATGTGTTTTCATATTGCGATGCACCCTTCTCACAGGAAATTTCTACACTTTGTGGTGGGGAAGACCATTACCAATATCTCATCCTTCCTTTTTGGGTTAGCTACTGCTCCCAAGTGTTTATAAAAGTCATGGCAGCGGTAACTGCACAACTTTTGTCAATGGTGAGTAATCATCTACCCCTACCTTGACGACTGGCTTCTCAAGTGATATACCTACACAGATTAGCAGCATTCTTGGCGTTGTCTCTGTTCAGCAATATTGGTCTTCAGCTCAACTTCAGGAAGTCCTTCCTCCTACCTTTACAAAGGATAGAGTTTTTAGGGGCTATTTGAAACGCTAACACAACCAGAGCTTATCTGCCAGGTTCCTTGCGCTGTCGCATCTGATTGTGCGAATTCAGATCTGTTCTCAAGTCACTGCCAGATCATGCCTGCAGCATGTACCTTTTGTCAGATTCATGCTCAAATGCACCTATGTTGCTTCCAAGCCTGCTTCAGGTCTCGAGTCCCTGTCATATTCTAGTTTCCCTTGAATGGTGGAAGAATCCAAAAAAGTGTGTTTGGGGGGGCCTGTTCAGCCACCTTCTCATGTGATAGCTTGATATGTCCTCCTTTGAATGGGGAACTCTTCTTTAGGAGCATACTGTCCAAGGCAGAGGGTCTGCCCAAGAGTCCACCTTACACATTGTTCTGGAACTCAGAGCTGTCAGACACGCCTGTCTGCACTTTCTATTCATGATTCAAGGCGAATCAGTCCACATAGTGACAGAGAGCAGGGCCAGTATGTACTATTATAGACGAGGGGGAGCAAGATTCTCTTTCCCTCTCCACAGAAGTCATGAAATTACAGAACTGGTGCATAGCTCACAATATTCTGATCTCGGCAGTCTGCCTACCCACCGAAACACTGAAGCTGACAGTCTCAGCAGGTGCTTCACTTAGTGGGAACGAGACAGAGCCGGACTCTGATATTTCTTGCCTGGGATTTCCAAAAACAGATTTTTGCCCCCGCAGTCAATCAAAAACTTGTGCAGTTCTGTTCAAGGGGGGGGGTTGGGCCACCATTCTCTGGGCAATGCCTTTCTCCTTTTCTGGGCAAAGAAACTCCTATATGTGTTTCCTCCAATGACACTGATCCTCAGGGTCTTAAACAAAATCAAGCAGGACAAAGCCATGGTCATCTTGTTTGCACCAACTTGGCTGAGATGACAAATTTGGTTTCCTTTTCCTCTTCTCCTGACCAGCTATCAATCTTCTGCTGATGCCTGGTCTTCTCACACAGGACTCAGGGAATGTCGTTCAAACCAACCTGAACACACTGCGGCTCAAGGCCTGATACCTAGATGGTTCTCGGAGCTAGTACTATCTTACCGTCATAGGGGTTCAGGAGATTCTACTGAACAGTAGGGAAGATTCCATCAGAAAGACTTAAAACCTTTTCCATTTCTGAAGTTGTCATTGATGTGTTCACCATAATTTGTCTCCTATTGATCTCCCACTTCGAAGTATTAGAATACTTATTTACTTTTTGAAGAAAGCAGAACTTGCTTTGAGTTCTGTTAAAGTTCACCTAGCTGCCATCACAGCATTCCATTCTCCAGTACAAGGCTTCTCGGTATTTATCTTGCAATGTCAAGATTTATACAGGATCTGTCAATCCTCTTCTCTAGTATTAGACACCCTACTCCCTCCTGGGACTTAAATTTAGTTTTCAGTGCTTTGATGAAACCACCCTTTATAGTGTTAGTGATCTGCTTGCTTCTGAACCCCTCCATAAAAGCAGCATTCCTAGTGGCTATTATCTCTGCCTAAAGCAGTAGAGAACAGGGAGCTTTAGTGGCTGACCCTCTATATTCCATTGTTTTCAAAGATAGTTTCTTTGACCATTCTATGCTTCTTACCCAACATTACTTCAGATTTTCATGTCAATCAATCATTTCATCTCCCAGTATTCTGCACCAGTCATCAGTCAAAACAGGAAGCTGTTCTTCATATCAGATGTCAGAAGAATGTTGGCTTATTATCTGGGCAGGTCTTGACTTTTTTCAATCCCTTCCTGAGATTGTTTTTCTGTTGTGGACAGAGCTAGCTGTGACAACCCAGTGGGTTTCTGGTTGCGTACTCACCTGTTATGTGGCTGCTAACCTTCTCTCCCCCCCTAAAGTCATTGTCAGTTCTACAAGATCATACTCCATGTCTGGGACTAGGACTTGTTTATTATGGAAATATGAAAGACTGCTATGTGAGCTTCAATTCACACTTTCCCTAGACACTATGCCTTGGTTGATGCTTTCTACATAGAATGCTGCTTTTGACTTTGCTGTCTTACAGACAGCCTTAGGGGCTTCGGCACTCAGTCTGTCTCCTTCAGTGGGTACTGCTAGGAATTCTGATGGTTGATGCCCACAGAGAGACTACTCAAAGAAGAAGAGGTTACTTACCTTGTACAGTAATTGGAGTTCTTTGAGATGAGTCTCTATGGGTGCTCCAGTACCCTGCCTTCCTTCCCCTCTGCTTCAGAGTCTCATCTCTTTAGGGCTTTGCGGTGGAGAAGGAACTGAGGGCGATTCGCCCATGCAACCCCGTATTTCCTTGGTACAGAGCAGGAGGATGTGTAGGGCACATGCATTAGCCTAACAGGCACTGCTACAGAAAATCTCCAATGAAGGCGCATGGGGCATAGACACATTCAAAGTGGAGCACCCATAAGGACATATATCTTGAACTCCAGTTACTGTAAAAGGTAAGTAACTTCTCTCCTCTGTTCTTTTCTCCTGCCTCTCCGGTCTTGGTGGCATTGTTGGAGAGGAAAGAGGAGGAGATTATAACAGCTGATCCAAGAAATTATCAGAGCTGATACACACGTTGGCCTCTGATGACCTAGAAATATACAAGTCGCAATGTACACAGATTGGCAAAGGAATCAGTATTTGCTTAGTGAAAAATGACTATTAGGGGAAAATGTCTTGAAAGCCTCAAGTGAGTATTTCATAACTCTTCAGAGCTATCCATATTTCTTTTTTTACCAATGTTTTTCCCTCTCTTGAGGGAGGAGGATTGAGTACAGAGCTTGTGTGGTGGTGAGTCATTAATTTTAATATATTCTTCCTTTTGCTATCTAGATGCTAATCCTATGGGTGTGAATGGAGGTATGGGGGTTCAAGCCCCTAATCTGCTGCCTGAGTCAATGTTGCATTCGGCAATGAATTCCCAAAAGTAAGTTGAACATTTTACATGGATTAAAAAAAAGCCTGAAAATACTGAACAGAATTCACCTCAGAAAAACCTGAGGGGGAGAAATCCCTACTCCCATGTTGAGAGATTTATATAATCTTTACAATTAAGACTGGAAAAAAGGAAGTATCTTTGATTTGAGGGCATTTTTGGTATGGTTAAAAGAACATCAGGTCTCATGGATTACCAAGGTTAGGATGAGTTAGTTTTTCTAGACCTCAAACATGCAGGTGTTACTGGATGTGATGATGTATTGCAAATCTGTCATCCCTCTGCCAGGGGGTTAAGAGCCACTCTGGTGCCTCATCTTTCAGATGAGATATAAAGAGGTAATTACAACTTCTGTCAAACTTTTTGCAAGGGAAACAAAGTAAACCCCAGTGTCAGGGCCAAATTCCTTTTAGGTAGTTGCTCTGTTTTCCATTGGATTTGGTAGTGTTCATGTCCATCTCCTAAATAGTTTTGTAGTGCTACTGCATACTACTAAACATCCATTTTGCCTCACTCCAGAGGTGGGTGTGCTGCCTTGATCAGTGAAGTGATTCCTATATAGTGTGTAAATCAAATAGTAAATAGTGATTTGTCATCCTTAAGTATAAAATAGACTATTCATGTAAGATCATAAGTTTAGCACTTTTTTCTCCTCTAACATCATCATCTTCTATTTCAAAGTCCCATGATGAGTGAAGGCGCCAGTGTTACCAGTTTGGGAGCTATGCCAACAGCAGCCCAACCATCCAACACCGGAATTCGAAAACAGTGGCATGAAGATATTACTCAGGACCTCCGAAATCATCTTGTTCATAAACTGTAGGTATCTGGTATCAAAACAAGGTCTCCCTCTGCCAAGGAAGGTTGGGAGAACTGGAAAGGTTGTAGTATTTTCTAAGATTAGGAGGCTAAGGAATCAGTTGAACTTAAAGAAGTATAAACACAAAAACTTTTTAAAATGTTTTGTAGTTGCACCCCACTCTGCTCCACCCAAAAAAGTAGAGAAACAGCTACTAGTGAGTAGCTTAAGCTTTAAAGTTGAGGAAGCCTGTTGCTTTGAGCAGATAGGACATGAAAGTGGATTTTGGATGGGGTGAAGGTCAGAAGAAATAATGGCAAAAAATATGGGATTACTTGCTTTCCTTGTGTTAAATCCTAAAATTATATCAGAAGCTACTTTAGGTCTGATCCTATTGTATCAAACATGCCCCTCTGTGCTCCAAAATAGCAGTATTGGGGGAGAGCTCAGGAAAGCAATGGGGTTATAGAGACCCCTAAAGCTGCAATGTATGATGATCTCTAACTTTCTTTAGATGCTTGAAATAGAGATTAAAAGCCCTTTGTGTTTGAACTTCATTTGGGGCCATTTTTTTAAATTCAAAAGATGCATATTTTTAATCTGTTTCATGGTTTTTCCCTCTTCAGAGTCCAAGCCATATTTCCTACCCCTGACCCTGCAGCATTAAAAGACAGGCGCATGGAGAACCTGGTGGCATATGCGCGGAAGGTAGAAGGTGACATGTATGAATCTGCAAATAGCAGGGTGAGTTGCCATATTTTCCCACCAGAGCTGCAGAGAGCCTGCATGAGTTTGTCAGTATAGTGGACAGAACTCAAAACTGCTATGGAGACTAGGCAGCTTCTAGTATTCATGGGGTCAGTGTTGAAATACTGTCTCAATGTACCATTAATAAATGAAGTGGTGTTTGTGGGGTGGGAGTAGAGGCCTAACTGACAAGTTGGGTCCCAAAAATGAATAAAAGTGCAGAGAGATTTTTTTTTTTTAAAGGTGATGCTGACATATGCAAGGACCAACAGCAAGCTCCAATCTCTTCCTAGTTTCAGATCTTGTCTTTTTGCTTGAGACATGTTTGTGGTCTGAAAGCTTTTTATCCTAATGTGCCATGCTTAGGGTTTCTCATTTTCTCCCAAATACAGTATAAACCCAGAGCTCACCCTTTACTGCGGTGTGTGTCAAATAAATGCACAATATGAGTAGAATAAATCTCCACTGTCTGTCAGTCTTCAGTTGCAGGAAATACTGTAGAATATGCTCGCCTAATCCTATGGGCAAATCACTTCAGCTCTCTAATATGCAGGGGAGAGAAGGAAGTCTTTCCCAGCCCTAAACTTGGTCATCAGTTTTTAATCTGTAAGCTTTACTTATTGTATGTCTCCACTATCTCTTGTCTCTTTATACCCCAACAGGCAGAGTACTACCACTTGTTAGCTGAGAAGATCTATAAGATTCAGAAGGAACTAGAGGAAAAGCGAAGGACCAGATTGCAGAAGCAGAACATGATACCAAATGCACCAGGCATGCCTCCAGCTCCCATGAATCAAGGGCCCAACATGGGGCAGCCACAACCAGGGATGTCTGCAAGTAAGAACAGTTGGGTTAGTTAATAAAAGGGAATAACTTGTGCAGGGGAAATCATTATAGTGGGACAGAATGGGAGCCTTTCTCCCCCATTTTACAGCTAATCTTACAAAATTATAATTGCCTAATTCTCTAGAAGAACTTGAAGTGGCTCAGTGTGTAATAGTATGTGGTACGGTGGTGAGAGCATTTTCCTGTTGTTGCCTGTTCACTATGTGAGATTTTGCAAGAACTACTTGCAAAATCTGAGTTAACTTGCGCTCAATTGGTGGAGAAAATGGTGTTTGACAAGATATGACAAAACTTCACATGGGATCTTGTGCACTAACTGAACTTGCCACTATCTGTCTGTTTTGGAGAGTGTAAGCAGAGCTGTCCTGTATTGTCTCCTAAAAGTGGCAAGACTTAGATTCTGATGGATCAATTGAGTGAATTCCAGAGCTGAGCCTATTTTTGAGAATACCCAACCACAGTATGAATGAAGAATTCAGCTCTGGGGACTGAAGTCAACCGTTACTTGGTTAATGGCAGTTGTTATAGCGGCTATGGGAAGGGCTCTGAGATAACTGGGTCATAAACCATTTACAACTTTAAAAAAAATAAAGAATTGGAATTGTAACCAGTTTAGAGCATTGGTGAGATGTGCTCTTGACAGCCTGCCCTTACCTATAAAGTTGCCATATTCTGCACTTTTTGCAGCTTCCCGGTGGCTATTTAAAGGTAATCCAAAGTGGAGAGCACATTGCTGTAAGCTAGCCTGGAGCTACATATGCCTAGAAGACACTGCAAAGGTTGTCATTGGAGAGAAAAGGATGTATATTAATCTCTTGAAAATTCAGAAGTAAAAAAATATTTTTGCCCAGAAATGCATTTGGGAATTCAGAATTAGAAGTCCAATAAGACCCCCAAAAATGCATGTCACCTTGACAGATGAACAGATGCCTTCAGTTGTGGGTGAAGTCAAAATCTCAGTGTATTTCTCATAATGCTTCTCCCTCCTTCACAATAATCACTTCCATGTTAACCAAACGGAGTACCTAAGTGCTGTGGATGCAGTGGATTTTGTCCAGGTTTCTCCTTCAGCCAGGTGCTGGGATATCAGAGAAATAATATAGTTTGGTCTTGATGGGGGGGAGGGGGAGGGAAGTAGAACTAGATATTAGCATGCTGATGTTGAATTCTGTAGTATCACTCCAACAGTCCCTCAGACATCATAAATAAATGGGGTGACAAGACCAAATTCTACAGGACTGCCTGGGTATTAGCGTGTTTAATGTCTTTAAACATCGTCAGGTACAGTGTGCTTCATCTGGGTAATGCTAAGCAATAACTTAAGGGCTTGGATTGATGGATGGTTAAATTTCCAATAATTTCTTGCTCAAATTCTCACATTACACTTATAGTGTTATAACTCCCATCACCAATCCAACAGCAAACAAATCTGCTCATGGCCAAGGAATATTAGACAATGGGTGTAGAAATGTCAGCTGTGGTGATCAGTGTGATATAATAGACTGGGGGGTAGGGTGAGGTGGGACAGACACCATCCTGTTCTATCCTTCTTTCCCCTTCCAGTTGGTCTGTCTTTTTTATATTTCCATAAATAAAACACTTTTACAGTAATAATTAAATGACAAATTACTTGTGCTAAAACATACTTGTTTTTTAAGATTAGTTTTGTGTTGGTGCAAGGTGCTGAACTGACAGCTCTGGAGACTGAAGTCCTCTAAGTACAATTGCAGCTCTGTAAACTTATTTCACAGAGCTATTCCCCTTGCTCAGTATGGCCATTCTCCTAACAGGCCACCTACCTCTAAGAATGAGGGGATTTTTTTTTTCTTGTGCTCATTCAGTTCTTGAGCTTTAGAAGCACTTTACAAATAGGAATTTAGTTGAATATTGAATTTCATGCAGGCTGCTAAACAGCCATCATATTGTAATGAGTTTTGCTCACCAGACTGGGGTTAGATGAAATTAGTGATGTAGAGGCAAAAAGCTAAATATTTTTCCCAATCCCCTGAGCCATCCATTCACCTCAGAATGTCACTGTACAATTGGGTTAGTCACTTTTAAAAATGAGGATGCATTTTGATAAAAAAGTTTGTGAACTTGATTTCAGTGTGAGATACAGGTCCTTTCAAGGTTGGTACTCTAATTGAATTTGTCAGTCTGCTGTTTAACCTATACAGAACAGTGTTAACACTGCTTAATAGTGCATGAGACATTTTAAGCCTCTGGCCATCTAGTCATTGTAACTCGTTAATATGCTGTAGATCAGTCCTCAACTTCACAAAGTTCAGACATCTTAAACTCTTTTTGGTTAAGAAATATATTGCACACGTGTTTGTATTTACAAGTTTTTCCATCTTTGTTCCATTGAGTCATCTTTTAGGGCCTAACATGGTCTCACTGTGTTTGGAGTTAATTTGAATATTTCCCAATAAAGTAATTGTTGTAAAAGTGAAGTTTGAGAGGGTGGACTGTTGTCTTAACTCCCTAACCTCTGTTTCTCCAACTCTTTTTCAGATGGTCCCCTTCCTGACCCAACCATGATTCGTGCCAGTGTGCCAAATCAGATGATGAATCGCATGCAGACGCAGCCGGGTAAGTGTCCAAAGAAAGGAAGCCCATGTAATTCCAAATGAATGTGGATAGAATCTTGGATTCTGTCTTCCTCAATGGCTATATGACATCAAGCAGTCCTCACTGGAGTCTACTAGAATGTAGTTTTCTCTGCTCTTCACCAAAACTCATACCTGAAAGCAGGGACATGGATACACAAGTCTTTCAGGAAAGCCTAGTTTGTGTTCTGAAGGAATGTGAAGGAGTTTGGGTTGACATGTTAAACTTGATTTCAAACTCTGCCAAGCAGCTGGTTAATGTAAAGACAGATTTCTCTTAGCATATTGGAGTTGTGTGTAAAATACACTTTGTAAACAAAACAAAAAAAATCCTTTCTCTTCAAAGCATGCTCAAAAACAATTCCTTTGACCCAGAAACTTATTACTAGGTTTATGAGCATTGCTTTCGAAAGGCTTAAAATACCTAAGTTAGAGCCTGAAGTACATTATGTGGCATACTCAAAGATGTGTGTTGGTAGAAATAAAATTAGGAGAGTAGAGGCAATATTTGTTCCTGTTCAAACATTGAATGACGTCCAAATGAGAACTGAAACTTTTGTTTTAAAATCTTTTTGGGGTAAATACACAGGAATGAACCAGTTTGGCCAGATGAACATGCAACTGCCATCTATGGGTCCCCGGCAAACCCCTCCTCTTCAGCACCCTGGACAGCTAAGCCAGGCTGGGGCCATGAACCAGGTCAGTATGTTGAACTCTTTAGGTTTGATGTTCCTGTTTAACTATGGTTATCCAAACAGTAATTCTTTGCTTGCTCTATGGTCCCGTTGTTTCTCCCTTTGCATCTCCACTATGAGTAGCCAGTCTTTACAAATCAGTGAGGGAACTGCTAATATTGGCTTAGATTTAAGATTGTGTGTGCAGTAACACCCTTGAAACAGAGGGATTTATCAGAAACTAGCTCAAAAACTTGAGGCATGATCTGTCTGAATTCCTGAACTCCTGTCATAAACTGAATTAGGAAGTAACTGTAAAAATATCTTCCTGCTTTTAAGCAGAGCATTAGCATATTTGCCATGCTGCATCACATCACATGCTGCCAGATGTGTCAATTGCTCTGCCTTGCACTGGATGTTACTTTGTAGAATTTTATTTTTAAGGGTGAGCGAGTGGGTGGGTATGTATACACTGTGAAATAAGCCTTTCCTTTTTCCCAGCAGATGGGATTTGCTTCACGTATGCAGCAGCCGGGGGTTGGCCAACCTTCCAGCCAAAGTCAGTTTCTGCAACAGAACCAGTTCCCTGCTTCCTCCCCAGGAATGAATGCGACAAACATGCCTATGACCCAGCCTGGCAATCAGACGCCAGTGTCTCAAGTATGTTCTTCACTTAAGGGAGCAATTTCACTGACAGGCTCTGCGAGCTGGTTTTACTGTTCTTTTTCAATTGGGTAGTTGGATTAATAGGGAATGTTGTTCTTTAATGCTTATTTAAATATCAGTGAAAACTGGTTAATTGTATTTACATTTTTCTTAGGAGTTCTGGGAAACCTAAACACTGCAGCATTGTGCATGTGAACAAAAATGTCAAATTGAACAATCCCGTTCTGCTCACTAAAGTAAATGAAATGCAAAAAGTCAACAGTATTGCTAGTCGTACTTTTAAACTGATAGGTGTTAGTAACTCAGGTAAAAAGTGCCCACTTGAAGGTAATCCCTTCCCTCTTCGCACTTATTGTCTCAAGTCATTGTATATATCTACTTGTTTTCCCACAGGCACAAATGACCAGCTCTTCCTGTCCTGTGAACTCTCCTGTAATGGCTCCAGGTTCTCAAGGGAGCCATATTCACTGCCCACCTCTTCCACAGCCTACCTTGCACCGAAACTCTCCCTCTCCAGTACCTAGCCGTACCCCAACACCTCACCACACTCCCCCAGGTCTGGGATCCCAGCAGCAGCAGCCGCAGGCAACACCAGCAGCCGCCACCACTGCCCCCACCGCCCCCACCCCTACGGCAATGCCACCTGGACCGCAGTCACAAACTATGCACCCCCCTCAGAGGCAGACTCCAACACCTCCACAGGCACAGCTGCCTCCACAAGTCCAACCTCCAGTTCCAGTCACCCCTTCGGCAGAGCAACAGCAGCAACCCCTGTCACAACAGAGCACGACTGCATCTGTGCCCACCCCAACAGCACCACTGCAGCCTCAGCACCCCACAACACCTGTAAGAAAATATTTTTATTTCTATGCTTTCCCCAGGGATACTCAGATGTGAGACTCTTTCAGACAGGAGCTTTGTTTACTTGTTCTATGTCCAAGACAATGGTGAACAACCTGTTTAAGAGGCATCTGAACCAATATGGGTATGCATTACATTTGAGAAGTACATTTTTGTGTCTGAAGACCCAGGACCAGTAAACTGGACACTGGAACACCTGACACTTCCATGTTGGAAGGATTTTAGAGAATTTTAGTGCACATTTAGGAGCCTACTGCAAAATATAGTAGATGTCTCTCATAATGCATTTATTTCCATGCATGTGTAGGGGTGGGATTGTACAGTAGGCATATGAAATTGTTAAAATGCCATGCTGTCCAAAGCAGATTTCAATAGCATGTTTCCTCAGACCAGAGTTGTGCAGGAGTCAGTTTTTTTTCAAGGGAGGGGAATAAGTGAGGTGCAGTTAAATTTGAGGAAACATGACAGCAAATGAAAAGTACATCTTAATAAAGTAAACTTTGCAGCATAATTGCTTGGCCCTTTTTAGTCACTGTGAGTTTCCCCGCAGCTTTCACAGCCGGCTGTAAGCATTGATGGGCAGGTATCAAACCCACCATCCACCAGCAGCACAGAAGTGAACTCTCAACAGACTATCCCTGAGCAGCAGCAGCAGCAGCCACTCTTGCAGGAAGTGAAAATGGATATTAAAATGGAAGAAGAGGGGTCAGAACAAACAGAGCTCCAGATAGAGGAGAAACCAGAGGTAAGAGGATAGATAATTTTTCTGGTATGAATTGATTGGGCAAGGTCAGTACTTGGCTGGGAGATTGAAGAGAAATGAGTGCTGTGATTCAGAAGAGGGAATTCCCTGTAGGGCTCTAGCTAAGCTAGCTGTAGATCCCAGCTGCACCATAATTTAGGCACTCTCTCCTAGACCTGTTTTTGAGCCGGGGTAGATGAGTGCTAAAAATGGTGGCAGCAGCCAATAGGCTCTCAGCACTGAGGTCCTCAATTTTGCTAACCCAGTGAGAGCTGAGCATGTGCCTGCAACTTTTTTTTTTTCCCCTCTGTAAAATGTTCCCTAGTGTAAGCAGTCACTATAGCAGGGGTGGCCAGCCTGTGGCTCCGGAGCCACATTTGGCTTTTCAGAAGTTAATATGCGGCTCCTTGTATAGGCACTGACTCCGGGGCTGGAGCTACAGGAGCCAACTTTCCAATGTGCTGGGGGGTGCTCACTGCTCAACCCCTGGCTCTGCCACAGGCCCTACCCCACTCTACCCCTTCCTTCCCCCTCCCCTGAGCCTGCAGTGCCCTCGCTCCTTTTTCCCCCACCCCACCCCCCAGAGCCTCCTGCATGCCACAAAACAACTGATTGGGAGGGAGGGGGAGGTGCTGATCGGCGGGGTTGCCGGTGTGTGTGGGAGGCACTGGGAGCAGGGTGGGGGAGCAGATGGGGGGGCTGCTGACGCTTTACCGTGGCTCTTTGGCAATGTACATTGGTAAATTCTGGCTTCTTCTCAGACTCAGGTTGGCCACCCCTGCACTGTAGGCTTGATTCCCTATAATAGTGAATTGTGCTCCTGTGGGTTATATCTTTGAGCTGAAAAACTAAGGTCCTGATCACTTTTCATTAAAGGAACTTGTGGCTTTATGGGAAAGTAGCTTCACTTTTTGTCGTGCGGGGATAGAAACTATAGTGTCCTCACATTAAAAGCCAAAAAGGAGACTGGATCCTAGTGATCAGGGAGGTGGGGTTCCCCACCAATTGGAAGAGATGGAGGAAGGGGGGGCGGGGGTCAGTCTTCATGATTTAGTGTTAAATAAATTACCCATAGAACTATTTAAATCTTGGCAGAGACCACATTGGGAGGAGTGAAGAATAGGCTTAGGTGAGAGCCAGGATGAGTGAGCAAGGGTCATTTTTTCCATAGGAAGTAACGACAGGCAAGCTCTAGCTAAGCCCAAAAGACACACTATCTTACTGTATCCTCACAACAAGAGCAAGTGAGGGGCTTATATTGAATTAAGTGAAGGGAATCTGATCTGCTTTTCAGATTAAAGTGGAACCAGTGGTGAAGGAATGTATGACAGAACCAATGGAGCAAGAAGAGAAGAAACCAGAAGTGAAGTCAGAAATGAAGGAAGAGGAAGAAAGACCCAATACTCCAGCTACTCAGTCTTCTCCAGCACCAGGACAGTCTAAGAGGAAAAGTAAGCAAGAAAACTGTTGTGGTCTTGGGATTCAAATCTCTGGGGGACTGGGATATCTAGGCAGAAGCTGAACTTCCTTCAGTGTTTCCAATTTGCATATATGAACTCTTTTCTCTTTGTAGCTCTTGGACATAAGTATTAATATTTTAGTAGTACAAAAGTGGTCCTAGTGAACTATGTTCTCAAATGTTATCTGACACTGAATCAGGTATTAGACACTCTCTGTAAAATAAGGATCGGAGACCCTTTCCTGTTTAATAAACGTCTGTAGGAAATTATCATCTTACATAAAAAGGCTGTATTCTGAGTGTATAAATTGGCCCTTGGAAGAACTATAATGCAGGAAGACCCTGTTCTCCTTCAAGTGATTGTGAACATGTACATTCCACTCCAGGTGCATGCACCCCCCAATGCACTCAAGTCGGAGAATTTGCCAGCTGTATAACCAAGGCAGTGCATGCGCCACTGCTGTCTTCATGATGGGAGCTGAGGGCATGAAAAGGGAATGGCCACCACCTCCCTCTCAGTTCCTTCTTGGTGCCTGTGGTGAGAGTTGGACTCTGTCATTGTTTAGTTTTGATTATCCAGCCTCTAGAAAAAGACTTCTGTTACTCATAATTATAGTTACAGTTTAGGCTTCGTATAGTTTTCTTAGTCCTTTCATTTGGAGATTTAATATGGAAAAAAATCCCCAGGATTCAAATAAACAGGTCCACGATCACAGTTATGGACAGTCACAAAAGCTGCCTAATTTGCCTCGGGAGGGGTATGGGCATGGGCATGGCATGGGAAAGGGACAAATGTCTTATTAGTGCCTCTTTTCCAATGTGGAGGAAGAAACAGAGGAATTTCTGCCTTAAAATCCATTTTATGGAAGAGGCAATGCGTTCCTCTTCCGAGTGTGACCCTAATCACAAGAAGATGGACAGCTTGTCCATGAGGAGTGTCCCTCCTGCTGTCTCAGCTTCTGAGCCCAGATTTGTTGAGAAACACCGCTCTTTCTCTTCTCTCGCAGCCTCCTCAAGACATTTTAACCATCTTTGTCTTCTGAGACTGGTAGGGAGTTGAAGCCTCACTCTTTACCTCACAGGAAAATCTCAGAGAAGATTTCCAATGCCAGGTCAAGGTCTAGTTGCACACTGATTCTCACCAGCACTATCTGAGGCAGCACCATCCCCTGGGGCCATCAAGACCAGCATCTCTACTATTATCTAGAGCATCCTCATCCTCAGCATTTGGGTCCTATACATACCATAGGCAGTGAGAACAGAACATTTGCCTCTGATTTTGGTGCCACCAACACTGCAGGCCTTACTTGCAGCAAAAGGACCTTTTGTATCTTTCCCCTACTGGACTCTTCTTTACTATATCATCCAGCATCAGTCTTGCCCGGTACTGTTGGCCGTGACATCATTTACAGTCGTGGCTCCATCATTTCCATTGGCTTCTTGAATACAGCCCTCGGTGACCGCATCAACTTATCCTTTTGCCTTCCTGTCCCACTTCCATGACTGTTGGATACATCCTCCATGTCGGTACCTTTAGGACATGATCCCGATTTTGATGGTGCTGAGATGCCCACAAATGTCAATTGGAACAGCTCCTCCATTCACCAAGGGAAGCCATATCTCCTTCAGACTTTGACCACGGTAGACCCATATCTCCACCAAGGAGGGTTCAGGTCATGCTCTAGAGGTGCCTGAATCAAGGGGCAAGATTGGCATTCTTACAAAGAGGCCCCTGTGTGGTGCATACCACCATGCGTGGTTCAAAGATTGGAATGGAACACCTACACCCCCACCCCCCAGCTTTATTGGGCATCTTGGACTGATCCAAGAGAGTCTAGACCCCTGTCAGTCTGAGGAGATTCCTTTCTCCCATGCTGGGGATTTCTAGGGAAGATTCTACAAACCCTCAGCCCCTTCTTTTGTTGGAGCAGGCAGAGGAAGAGGATGCAAGGGAGGAAAGCCTAGGTGATAACCTCCCTTCCCCCCCCCCCCCCCCCCCCCGATTTCATCTTCCCGGATGAGGCCGTCACCCCAGAATCGATGTTACACCCCAGTAACAGAAAAAACAGCTTATGCCTCAAACATGTTACAGACCATTCTGTTAGCTAAGGTCTCAGGAGACCTCTAAAAGAAGGTCTAAGCATGCTAGACGTTGTCATTGTCCATGGCAGCCTCTTCTCACCAGACCTCTTAGGGCTCCGATGATAGTTTTGACTACTTGATTGAAGACAGCACACCAGCTATATCTCATCTCCCACTATTTAGAAAGCATGTACCTCTCTTCTATAGTTTTTGGAGAAAGATTACATCAGACAAGTGGGCACTCAAAACAGTAAGGGAGGGATTCATTATCGAGTTCAATTCCTTTCCCTTCCCCAGCCCACTTTTCCCATCCCTTCTTCAGGAAGTAGTGTCTTTTTCCAAATTGGGAGCCACAGAGCAGGTTTTCCTTATCAACACAGAATGAAAGATTTCTTTTCCCAGTACTTCCCAATTCCCACCAAGATGGTCTTTGATCCATTCTAGACTTTTAATAAAAAAAAAAAAGTTAGAAAATCAACTTGCTTCAGTTATCCTTTCCTTGGAGATTGGTATGCTGTCCTCAATTTATAGGATGTTTACTTTCATGTGGCAGTACACCCTGGCTACTGAAATTATTTTCAGTTCATAGCAGGCAGCAAGAACTACTAGTACGTGATGCTTCCCTTTGGGTTATCGTTGGCCCCATGGGTATTCACTAAGTGCATGATGGTGGTAGCAGCCCACTGCCTAGGTATACAAATGTTTCCTTACCAAGACAGTTGGCTAGTTCAGGGAAGATCAAGTACCCATGTCCAAAACAGCATTCTCATCTGACATCTGTTTTCTCATCTGGGTTTAAAACTAAATGTAGAGGCATCGGAATTGTGACAACACAATGAATAATCTTCAAAGGAGCAGCCCTCTGTGCACCATGGCTTACTTCTCCACAGACAGGTTTCAGTCCATAGTCTCTGTCCAAAACCCTCAAATCCAACCCAAGGACAACAGAGCAATTTTCTACAACTCCTGGGTCACATGGCCGTGCGCATGTATGTGACTCTGCATGCTAGACTTCACGTCAGATGTCTGCAGACCTGCATCCACTTAGTATATCAGCCAAGCAGACGTTCACAGGACATGCTCATTTGCACCTGCCTGAGTGCTTTAGTCCCTGGATTGGTGGTTGGACCATCGGAACATATGCAAAGGGGTTCCCTTTTTCATACCAGAACCAACTGAGACTCTTGTAACAGACGCATCTACCAAGGGTTGCCGTGGCAGGATGTGTGTGGAGGTGGGAGGGATCTCAGTCAACTTTAGGCTCAAGTACTTAGGTTGCCTCAGGAGGCTTCACTCCATATAAATATGCTGGAGCTTCAAGCTATTTGTCGGACCCGCAAGATGTTTACGTCAACCATTAGGAATCAGGTAGTTCAAGTTCTCACAGACAACACCACTGCTATGTTTTACCTGAAAAAGCATGGAGGTGCAGTATTATCTCAGTTATGCTAGGAAGTGATCCACTTGTGGAACCTCTATATAAAGAAGGTCTCACCAGAAAGCCTTTCACTTTCCAGGGGTGAGGAATGCTCTTATGGATTCCTTCAGCAGGGAGTTTATAGACCAGCACAAGTGGTCAATAAGAAAAGACATTTTGCTCTAGGTCTTCCGCCAGTGGGGTTACCCAGTAATAGACCTTTTTGCAGCCAACCTGAGCAACAAATACAGGAGATTCTGCTCCAGAGCAGGGTGAAGCCCAGGGTTCCATGACAGATGCCTTTCTTCTTTGAGTACTTGCTCATGTCCAGTCCATTCTATTCTAGGTGTGTGCGCACCCACTCACACAGTTGTCAGAGACTTCTGCCTTAGCGGTATCCGTAGGGTCAGCTGTGGCGCCCCCTTGAGAGCCATGCTCATGCGTCGGTATATTAGGCGCTGCCGACCCTAAGCTCTCAGTTCCTTCTTACCGCCCATGATTATTGGTTGGAGCGTCTTGTCTTGCAGATCGCAAGAGCATTAGCAGTTCTTTACAGCCTTTATCTTCTTTGTATATAGTTTGTAGGTACTTAGTTACTAATTAAGTATTAGGTTAGTTGGTAATTAGCGTCCCGGCTGGGTACTTCGTCCTGAAGTGGGGCATGCCCCGCTCTCCCAGCTTCAAACCATGCTCGACATGCAGCAGGCCAGTGCCTATCAGTGACTCCCACAACAGCTGCTTGAAGTGTTTGGGGGAATCCCATAGAAAGGACAAGTGTCAAATCTGTAAAAACGTTCGACCTAGAACCCAAAAGGAGCGGGATATCCGCTTGAGGGCCCTCTTCATGGAGGCTGCGCTTTGTCCTGCATCGGAGCTCTCCCGCTTCGGTATGGAGAGAACCGCTGGCACCAGGCGCCGACTAGCACTATTTCCCCCTTGCCAGTGCCTAAGAAGCAGCAAAAGAAGAACCCTCGGCACTGGAAGGAAAAGGGGTTTTGGTCAAAGGACAGATGTCAGGCCAGGTGCCCGCCCCGGGGCTTCACCAGGAATCCGACTCTGGGGAGAGGCAGGGGGCCCTGGTCTTGGACCTGCGTCGTCTCAAGTCTCTCAAGAACTTGAAGTTTCACATAGTGTCCTTGGCCTCTGGCATCCCCTCCCTGGATCTGGGAGACAGGTACTCCCCCCTCAACTTGAAGGACACGTATTTCCATTTTCCGGGGGCGCAGGCGCTTCCTTTGTTTTATGCTTTGCCAGCGCCATTTCCGATTCATAGCAATACCCTTTGGTCTCTTATCAGCCCAAAGAGAGTTCACAAAGTGCATAGTGGCAGTGGCCGCTTACCTCCAGCGTCAGGGCTTTCAAATTTACCCATACCTTGATCACTTGCTACTAAAGGGCTGGTCCCAGGATCAGGTGCGGTGGCATCTCAATCTGTTTTTTTTTTTTTTTCCACCTGTCATGACCTGGGGCTGGTAATAAATGAGAGAAAGTCAACCTTAACCCCACTATAGTGCATAGAATTCATTGGAGTGGTGCTCAACTCTACTCAGGCCAGACCTTTCCTTCCCGAGGCTCGGTTCCAAGCCATGGCGGACCTCATCTCGTGCATGCAAGCCCACCCTCTCACCACCACTCACATGTGCCTGCAGTTGTTGAGACACATGGTGGCCTGCAGGTACGTGGTCTGGCACGCGTGGCTCCGCCTTAGGCCCCTGCAGGCGTGGCTGGCATCTGTCTACATCCCCAACACACACAGCATGGTCAGGGTTCCAGATCATATACTGTCGTCACACACCTGGTGGCAGAATCCTGCATCAAGTTTGGAAGGAATCCCTTTCGCTGCTTCATCCCCATCGGTAATCCTCATCTCTGAGGCATCGGACCTGGGGTGGGCAGCCCACCTGGGCAATCTCTAAATGCAAGGTCATTGGTCCAGTCACTATCGCTCCCTACATATCAACATTAGGGATCTCAGAGTGGTTTGTCTGGCCTGCCAAGCCTTCCTACCTCACATAGAAAGCAAGGTGGTTCAGGTCCTAACGGACAGCACAGAAACTGTTCTATATCAACAAGCAAGGCAGAGCCAGATCGTCTGCCCTTTGCCAGGAAGCCCTTAGGCTCTGGGACTTCTGTGTGCAGCATGACATCATCTCTTAGTTGCTCACCTCACCAGGGCCAAAAACGCTTTGGCAGATCGCTTTGGCAGATCTGGAAGTGGTCAACTTCATCTTCCACAAGTGGGGAACTCCCCAGGTGGACCTGTTTGCGTCCAGACAGAACAGGAAATGCCATATTTTCTTCTTGATTCGGGGGATCGACAGAGGCTACTTGTCAGACGCTTTTCTGCTCCTGTGGTTGGGGGCTCTGTTTTATGCCTTCCTCCCATTACTGTTAATTCCAAGTCCTCATGAAGATCAAGCAGGAGAGGGTGAAGGTGATCCTCATAGCGGCGGCTTGGCCATGCCAGCACTGGTTCAGCACGGTGCTGGATCTCTGTGGTTGTTCCATTACAGCTACCGCTCCCACTGGACCTGCTGTCCCAAAACCATGGCAGTCTTCTGCATCCGAACCTGGCGGCGCTGCACCTAATGGCATGGCTGCTGCATGGTTGAATGAGCAGGAGCAGCAGTTCTCAGCTGATGTCCAACAGGTCCTATTGGGTAGTAGAAAGCCCTCCACCGGAGCGACTTACCTGGAAGCGGTTCGCCTGTTGGACCACGATAAGGGCGTTCAGCCCGAGTGAGCCTCGCTGCAGTTAATCCTGGACTACTTTCTGCATCTCAAGCTCCAAGGCCAGTCCCTTTCATCTATCAAAGTCCACTTGGCCGCTATTTTGGCCTTTCGTCCGCCGCTCAAGGGGAGGTCAGTTTTCGCCCATGACAGCCAGGTTCCTCGAGGGCCTTGTGCGCCTCTACCTGCACGTCAAGGACCCCGTTCCTTCTTGGGACCTGAATCTGGTGCTGTCGCAGCTCACGGGGACAGCCCCCCTCCCCTACCTGCCCCCCTCGGAGCCTCTGGCTTCCTTCTCTCTCCTTCTCCTGTCCTGGAAGGTCGTGTTCCTGGTTGCAGTAATATCTGCTCGCCAGGTCTCTGAGATTAGGACACTCACCTTGGAACCGCCCTATACGGTCTTTTACAAAGACAAGTTCCTGCTGAGGCCACACCCGGCTTTTCTGCACAAGGTGGTCTCTGTTTCATACGAGCCAGGACATTTTATCTGTCTTTTTTCCAAAGCCACATAAGTCGGAGGAGGAGCGTAGGCTGCATTCCCTAGATGTCAGGAAATCGTTCGCCTTCTACATTGAAAGGACCAAGCCATTCTGCAAGTCGGTGCAATTGTTCGTTGCGGTGGATGACAGGGTGAAAGGTCGAACAGTGTCTGCTCAAAGAATTTCTTTTTGGATCACCGCCCACATTTGCTACTGCTATGATCAGGTGAAGGGGGCCCCCTCCAGCAATCGTAACCGCCCACTCGACCAGGGCGCAGGCCTCTTCAGCAGCTTTTCTGGCCCAAGTGCCTATCCAGGACATCTGTAGGGTGGCCACCTGGTCGTCCGTCCATCCATATGTTCATGTCCCACTATGCACTTACCCAGCAGGCCCGGGATGATACTGGCTTCGGTAGTGCAGTACTACAAGCTGCTAAACTGTGAACTCCAAGCCCACCTCAGAGGATACTGCTTTTGAGTCACCTAGAATGGAATCAACATGAGCAAGCACTAGAGGAAGAAAAAAGTTCCTACCTTTTGTAACTGTTCTTCGGGATGTGTTGCTCATGTCCATTCCATTACCCGCCCTCCTACCCTTTTATCCAAGTTTCTGGGCAAGAAGGAACTAAGAAGGCGTATGGTTGGCGGTGCCTAATATACTGGCGCATGCGCGCGGCACTCAAGGGGGTGCCACAGCCAATCCTACAGATACCGCTAAGGCAAAAGTCTCTGACAACTGTGCAAGTGGGCACGCACATACCTAGAATGAAACGGACATGAACAACACATCTCGAAGAACAGTTACAAAATGTAGGTATGGTAACCGTTTTTTCCCCTGATCAAGCCATCTGCGGTACACATTTCCTCCAGTTCCTCTCATTCTGAGGGTGATCAGGAAACTAAAGAGACAAGGCAACCTTCATTCTTGTAGCACTGGCCTGGCAGGGACAACATTGGTTCAGACCTTAATTAGCTTTCCACTTGGTCACCCATAACTTTATCACTGGCTGAGGATCTTCTGTCTCAAAACCAGGACAGGTTTCTGCATCAAAACCTGCAGTCTCTCCACCTCACTACATCAATGATCTCTGGTTGAGTAATCATGAGAGATTATGCACCCTAGATGTCAAAGCCACCTTGGTGAGCAGCAGAAAAGGATTCCACCTGAGCCATGTATGCCGCAAAATGGAAAACGTTTTCGATCTGGGTGGAATCTCACCATTTACCACCAAATCGCACAGAGATTATACATTTATTGGACGATCAACTGCATCTAAAATACTCTGATTTTTTCAATTATTTGTTAGCACACCTAACATGCATCTCTACGGTGCGCCCTCCCATGGTTCGCTTTTCTGTGTTTTCACATCCCGTGTTTTCTAGATTTCTAAGGGGTCTTGTTAATGCGTACCCACCTGTGTCTGATCTGGTACCTTTATGGGATCTGAATCTAGTACTGGCTTGCTTAATGGCACCCCTTTTGAGCCCTTGGCAACATCACTTCTTCTGCTGTTCTCAGAAACAGTGTTTGTTTGTTACCAAACAAACAAACAAAAACAAATTCATGTGTTAGGAGAGTTTGAGCTTCAGGCGCTTCTTGCTGATGCTCCTCTCAGTTTTCCACAAAGATAGTTTCTCTTAGGCGCAGCCTCAATTTATGCCTTATGTAGTATCAGTATTCCATCTTAATCAGACAGTTAGTCTCCCAGTATTCTTCCCAAATAGAGCCTTGTGCAGATACAAATTTATATCTGCAGATATAAATCGATATCCGCGGACCTGAAGGGCTCTACTGGGAACCGCAGTGGTGAAAGGAGCAGCACTGTTGAGCCGCCACTCCCAGGAGCCAGCGCCCCATGCTTGCAGCTTCTCTGGCATGGCTCTACTGCCTGCAGCTGCACCAGGCTCGCTGGCTGCTATCCCTGGTCACACTAGTGTGTTCAGGCGGCTCACGCCCCCTGGACAGGAGACGCAGACTACTGCGTGGAAGGGACTCTTATCTGGGAGTGTGCGTGCCGCTTGAACGCACTAGCGCGACCAGGGACAGCTGCCGGTGAGTCTGGTGCCCACCCCAATGGACAGGGCCGGGGGCGGTACCGCCACGGCAGAGGAGCTGCCAGTGTGGGGTGCTGGCTCCTGGGAGTGGCAGCCCGATGTGCTGCTCCTTTCGCCACTCCTTTCGCAGCTCCACGGATACAGATTTTATATTCACGGATATACATTTTTATCCATGCAGGGCTCTATTCCCAAGCCCTCATCTTCCAAGGCTTAAGAAAAGCTTCACTTCTAGTGTGTTTGCAGTGCTTTGTCATTTTACCTGGACACTGCAGTTTTTCACATAGTCTCGCAGACTGTTTATAGCCTGTGCTCAGCATCTCATTGGATTTTTGGACTGCAGATTTTGCTATGATCTTAGTCTCTCTTCCATTATGGGTAATGGCACACTCCACTAGAGCTCATTCCACTTCATCAACCTCTCTGACCAACATTCCTGTAGTGGATACCTGCAAAGCAGCAGTGTGGTTGTTGGTACATGCCTTCTCCAGACACTACTCTACATTAACCTCAGCAAGTTGGTGCTTCATTTTCTTTTAATCCGAAGTCCCTCCACCTGTAAGAAAACTGCTGGTAAGTCACGTGGAGTGGAAAGTATATGTGCATAATCATTGGAAGAAGAAAAAATGGCTACTTAACTGTACAGTAACTGTTCTTTGAGATGTGTTGTGCACATATACACATATACATTCCCCGCTAATTCAGGTATTAGACGGCAGTGCAAAAGAGCGGAGGGAGGGGGCAACCATGCCCCTTTTATGCTCTACCTTGTGGTGCAGCTGGTAGAGATCTCAGATTTGAGTGCATTGGGTGCACACACACTTGCAATGGAATGTATATGTGCACAACACATCTTGAAGAACAACAGTTAGTGTACATGTAAGTAAACGTTTTTTCTTTATTTAGTATGTCATTTCACAGTATGGGCTTCCAGTCTAATTTCTGTTTTCCACAAAACCCAGCATTGCAGTGAGTGGTGTAAGCGCAATATGTTTAAGTGTCTTGTATATACAGTGTGTGTAGTGTTTTCAACAGCATTCAAATTTTACAGCAGATTTCTTGCTTCTGGCCATTACTCCATCTTTGCGTGTATTTATTTTTCAAAAGTTTTCAAACCAGAAGAGTTGCGGCAGGCACTTATGCCAACATTGGAGGCGCTTTACCGGCAGGATCCTGAGTCCCTTCCTTTCAGACAGCCTGTGGATCCCCAACTACTAGGAATTCCTGTAAGTTTATTATCAAGCTGTTCCCCTGTTTTTTAACTCATAGCTTCAACTCCAGGACTTGTCTGCCCGAGGAGACCAGATGGCATGCTGTAGTCCTGTCTCCATTTTTATATAGATGGATTGGAAGAGCTTGGATTTGGGATTGGCTTGTACCACATCTGTGGCATAGAGAAACTTATTTTTAAGGCTTGTTTTTCTGTCTTCTGTTAAAGAGAAAATAGAAGAATGGGAAGACATCAAATTATTCTTATTGATGGAATCCTACATATACTGGCTTTTGCAGGACATTTGCATACTGTCCTGTTTCTGCAGAGTCACAAAGTCCTGGGAAACCAGGGAAGCCATTCTCATCCTAAGTGTGTGGCAACAGTTTTTAGTTTCTCAACTGTTCAGGAAGCTTATCAACGCTAAAATTTTTGGAAAATTCATTTAAACAGTAACTTATATCATGCACTGCTAAATACTATAGAAGCAAGAAAAACAAAACCCAGGTCAAGGTGGTTGGATCTAGCCAGTGCTCTTTGCAGCACATGATATTAAAACACTGTGTGATTTAATTAACCAATTAGGGATGCTTTTACTATTAACCAATTAAGTTATGAGTTTGCACTAAGTTATTAACTTATTGGATGTGAGATTTGTATATAACGCTATAATAAATATTTCCCCTGTCATACTGTTCAAATATGAACAATACTATAGTAAATGAAACTATTAATTCACACTACTGTGGCTCTTGGGTAATGCTGATTGCTAATTTGGCTCCTGAACCAGAGCCCTGAGTATCATTGCCATAAACTAATTTCAGTTCCTTGGTGCACACAAATGAGTGTATCAAAGGTTAAAATTCATGACAGCAACCTGATTCAGGTGCTTTGGTCCACAATTCCTGAAAAGACCTGTTTGGTATGTACAATCATTGTTCTATTTTACATGATTTCTATTTCAGTATGACACTTTCAGAACAATACTAAATTATATAACTGAATATCAAACTAAATAGATACACAGTGAAAATATGTAATAGAATAATAGTGATTGTAAATGTGGGCTTCTAGTCTCTCTGGCCATCTTAGTCCTTGTTAACCAATAGCAAAGTGGTTTTATTTGGCCAAGGTTGGAAGGGCAAAGTAAAGTATCCAAGAAATGTGTGGTAAAAATAAGGGAAGGAAGTTCTTGCATGGGAGAGATGGCGTTGCTGAGAGAGAGCACTGTATGTCACAAACAGTCCATGTTTGGCATTACTCAGCTCTTATGTTCTAGGGTTGGTACTTCTAATGCTTGCAAGAGTATTGAAGAAGAATCTTGTCTAAAGAACACACATGCTATCACGTAATACATTTTCTCTGATCTTGTTTGAAATGCCCCTCATTCTTGCAGGATTACTTTGATATAGTGAAGAACCCCATGGACCTCTCTACCATCAAGAGGAAGCTAGACACAGGACAGTACCAGGAGCCTTGGCAATATGTGGATGATATCTGGCTCATGTTCAACAACGCTTGGCTCTATAACCGCAAGACATCCCGCGTGTATAAGTACTGCTCCAGACTGGCAGAGGTGTTTGAACAAGAAATTGATCCAGTTATGCAGAGCCTTGGTTATTGCTGTGGGAGAAAGGTAAGGAAGGGCAACTTCCTTATAGACTTTTTCCCATCTCCATGTGTAATATATAATATGAAAGAGCATAGGAGCAGCAGTCAGTGGGAGCTGTTGAGTGCTCAGAACTTCTGAAAATCAAGCCACTTATTTAAATATTTAAGGACAAAAAAATAAGTGTCAGTGAATCTGAGGCCTGTCAGCTGGCTCAGGCTCGGGCTATGGAGCTTAAAATAGCAGTGTCAATGTTCCCACTCAGGCCTTGAGACCCACTCCTATCACCAGGTTTCAGAGCCTGTGCTCCAGTCCAAGCAGGAATGTGTGTGCTGCTGTTTAGTCCTGTACCATGAGCCCAGGTCAGTTGAACTGGGCTCTGACACTTGCTGTCATGGAATTTTTTGCAGTGTTAGATATGACCTTAGACTCTAATTTTAGGTGTCCGTTTTAAAATCTTGGTCATAAAATGTCTAATACTACACAAACTGCTTAAAACCAACATTTTTTTTAATATAATGCACCAGAAGCAAGCTTGTGAGGATATGTATTAAGGCTTAATGTAGTTTGAAATAGGTACATCAGTTTTTCTGAGTGTTATAACAAAGTGATCTCTCTGTGGTATTATATAATTGACTCACCCAATCATAGAATGGGGAAATAGATTCCCTGTTGGGAAAAGTGTATAAAGAAATGGCTAACTTGTAAATGACAGCTGAACAGAACATTTTTATAGTGTTAACATTCAGTATAGACTCTCATACTGTACTGTTCAGATTTGTGCACATAATGGTGCAATCTTAGTAATCCAAATGATCTTTACTGTATGGGTCATACCCACTTCTCAGGGAGAGCCAGTGGAAACATGCATGAATACTAAGAAAATAATTTCTCTTTCTGCAGTTGGAGTTCTCACCACAGACTTTGTGTTGCTATGGCAAACAGCTATGCACAATCCCTCGAGATGCCACTTACTACAGTTACCAGAACAGGTAAGTAAAACTGGTTACAGCATGCATCACCAATCAATCTATGGGCAGAGGCGTGCCTGTATATGTATGCATCCTTCATACATGTGTATACCTTCATGTCACATTCTAAATTTCTGGAAACATCCTAAACCGCTTACATTGTGTATTAGCAAGCTGCCATTCTGCAAAAAAGCTTGTTGCACCCTTTGCTCTTACTCCTTTGTCTTAAAAAAAACTTGTGGTATTCAGTAGACTTTTATCCTGTAGTCAGATTTTGTTTTCATCAGTATATTATGCTATAATAAATTATATCGCTCTTCCTCCTTGCCAAATAGTACACAACAGTCCTTCAGCAGATAAGTTAGTAACTTTCTTTTGTGCAGTGAACTTCTGATCATATTCAGCAAGTAACTGGTTCTCTATGCTATTGTTATGAAGAATTTTGCAGTGAATAATGTAGCTGTCTTTGACACATACTTCATTAATTATTCAAATCTTGCTGAGGGAATTAGTGCTTTTCTCATCACAAGCCCCCTTGAGTGAATTGTTGCGTTTCTGTGGCTGTCAGCAACAATATAAAATACTGTCACTTCCAAAATTATCTTCCTGGCTAATACGTTTGACCTGCAGTTTATTAAAACATATTTGACTTCCCAGGGAGGGTTTCTTGCTAGATATTTCTTCTTACCCTGGAAGAACGTTTTGCTGTGCTTAACATTCAGGGATGGCAGCCCTTGGTTTGTTACTAAACACTTCAGTCTAAACAGAAGGATGGAGATATCTTTCAATTATGCCACCTTTTATTCAGTATGGTTCTTGCTTTCTGTTCTCCGGTCTGGCACCTTTCAAAGAAATAAGTCTTTCATCTTGAAGCCAGCCAGGTCTTTCAGGAGGGGAAGTGTAGGGGCGGAAAGAAGCATTGAGAATCTACAGAACAGTGGTTGCATCCTGCCCTCTTTGACTGCAGGAAGAGGGTTGCTACAATGCATCAAGGGAGGTTTTTACGGGTGGGAATTGGAGGAGTGGGGAAAAGAGGTCATAGTGTCTCGTAAAAAGAAATTTGAATCTGGATTTTCAGTGGTTTTATATGCAAGAACATTTCATGCCATGAGTCAATAGTTTCTCCTCATGTGCCATCCTTTGGTGAGCATTAAATGGACCAGAAGAATCTTCTTCCTAAACTTGCTTCCATAACTTGAGTATCATTCACTTCTGATCTTTAAATATATGTGTATGTAATATATAAACTGTATATATATATATATAATATATATTTAAGTAAAATCATGATTCAGCTTCCATCTGTAATGGAGGGAGCTCAGAGGATAAAGTGACCTCTTTAGCTTTACAGATCCCATAGTGTTGGTTTGTGCTGCTTTATGATAAACTGTCGCAACTTTTTATTTTTCTTTGTTTCTTTTGTTTTTAGATGTTTTGTGCACTCCAGTTAACATGATTAGTAATGGAGAGACTGTAGTTTCAATAGACTTTTGAGGGGTGGGGAACAGATCTTGAATAAAACACTCTAGTTTCATTCAAATGCAAATAAACACCACAGAATGGTTTCATTTTGTTGATATCTAAAGTATTTTGTCTCTCAAAATTTGGGTATGGCAATACTGTGCGAATCTAGAGCAGTATGAATGCAATTAATACATTTCAAATACCTGTTTTACATGTAATTTGACAGACCTAAAACAAATGGATGATGGTTTTGAGGACTGATTACTGTCCCTTTAAATTGATGAAAGTGAGAATCTTGTAGTTTATTGCAAGCCATGGGGTCCACTTCAGTGAGGAGAGAATCCTGTGGCCCTTCAGTCTGAGTGTTTTTTTTAAGGTGGAAGATTCCCCCTTCTAGTCATCTCCTAGCAGATGCTCTTGCAGACAGAATTGCTACCCTGATATAGTTGCCAGAGTAGCAATCCATCCATCCTTCCTTCCTTCAACCCTCTTCCCTTTCCTCATTTTGATTCTTTGCTTTATATTGCGTTGCTTTTTAAAATGAAGAGGGTGCGGGTATGCTAAAATGTAATACTCTTTTGTTTTATTTGCTATAATCATTTGCTGCTTGTGATCCCATTTGAGATTTAATGCTAATCTGTGCTTTGCCTTGGCTTTCTGCTTTGTGTTGTCTTGTCCTGCTTTTGTGTTTTTTGTTTTTGTCCTACAACCCCCATTTCTTTGTTTGTTCGTGTGTGTGTTATTTTTTATTTCTCCTTCATGCTTGTCGTTGTCTGCACTTGGCTTTGATTGCAAAAAAACCAAACCAAAAAACCAAACCAACCAAACACAAACTGTGGGGCCCATAAATCTACATCATTGAATATCCCTGTCGCCGTTGATGACCTGCTCTCTGCTCCCGCCCCCTCCTTGGCCTGCTGTGATTGGTGGCTCCGTTGCTTGGCTTGGGCTGTGTTGTGTGGACGGAACAGTTCACCCAAATATGGCCTTCTTGCTGACAGGTATCATTTCTGTGAGAAGTGCTTCAACGAAATCCAGGGGGAGAGCGTTTCTCTGGGGGATGACCCATCACAACCTCAAACGTGAGTAGCCATATATCTGCTTGGGATAGTTATTTATATATTTTTATTTTTGTGATTTCTGATCTATAGCATGATCTAAAATGCACTCTCAAAGGTTAGGAATAAAGGGGTTTGCTTTAATCTTTCTTCAAGAGTTGGACTAAATACTGAGTGGGGGGAAGTTTAAAAATCTGGATTTTATCTTAAGTGTGGGTGGGGACACCTGTCTTTCAAATCCTGGACAATACTAAGAGGTCAGGATATATCTTCACGTGAAAATTGACGTTTTTTAAAGCGTAGGGTGCATAGCAAACATCCTTCTAGATCTCCGCTGAATCTATGCCCTTCTGCTTTAGGGAGAGTGTTTCTGTTCACTCTTCTGTCTTCTGCCTAAAACTACAAGCAAGAACAACTCAGTTTTGCCATTGAGCTATTTAAGACCCTTTTTATTGGAGCGCCATCTTGTAATCATATCAGACAGAGGTGGGCAAACTACGGCCCGGGGGCCACATCCGGCCCTCTAGACATTTTAATCTGGCCCCCGAGCTCCCGCCGGGAAGGGGGGTCTGGGGCTTGCCCCACTCCGGTGCTTCAGCTGGGGAGTGGGGTCGGGGTCTTGCCCCACTCCGCACAGCTCCTGGAAGCAGCGGCACGTCCCCACTTTGGCTCCTATGCGTAGGGGCAGCCAGGGGGCTCCGCATGCTGCCCCCACCCCAAGCGCCACCCCCGCAGCTCCCATTGTCCAGGAACCGCAGCCAATGGGAGCTGCAGGGGCAGCACCTGCAGACAGGGCAGCGTGCAGAGTGGCCTGGCCGCGCCTCCGCATAGGATCCAGAGAGGGGACATGCCACTGTTTCTGGGAGCTGCTTGAGGTAAGCACCGCCCAGAGCCTGGCCCCCTGACCCTCTCCCGTGCCCCAACCCCTTGCCCCAGCCCTGATCCCCCTCCCGCCCTCCAAACCTCTTGGTCCCAGCCCGGAGCACCCTACTGCATCCCCAGCCCCACCCAAGAGCCCACCCCAGCCAGAGCCCTCACCCTCACCCCCTCCCGCACCCCAACCCCCATTTTTGTTAGCATTAATGGCCCACCATACAATTTCCATACCCAGATGTGGTCCTCGGGCCAAAAAGTTTGCCCACTCCTGATGTAAGAGATGCTGCACAGTTGCTGATGGGCAGACGTTTTGGAGAGCTTGACATGGATTTAATTGTTTTTTCTATAGTAATAGTAGTGGAAGTGATGCTCTGACAACTGCTAGGACATTATTTGCTTCCTCATGGCTTGCAACAGAGAATTCCAGTGAGGAAGGAAACCAATAGTATGGGCAGATGAGTGCAGAGTTGTTAGTTTGCAGATTAGGGCGGATATTGGACTATCCAGGGAAACTCCTTGGAGCAAGGTGTCAGGTAGATTCTATAGGGGGAAAGAGGTAGGGAACGCAGAAAATTCTGAATCTGGGTGATTGGAAACTGGCATATAGGAAGGAAGGTACAAGATGATGCCTTCGACTGGAAGCAAAGGTTATCAGGAGCACAAAATGGCCAAATCTTGGTCACAGTAAGGGATATGCTACTATCTAGAATAGCTGCAGAGGGATCATTTATACCTAGGATTGCTGTGGGAGCACTTGTCAATTTTCTTTGGGGCAGAGAGAAGTGGGTGTTGTAGCCTTGGTATGCTAGTCAGCATTTCCAATAGTGTCCCTAGAATCAAAGGTCACAGTTTACTCATGTTAAACAGTTTTATAATCTGAGATCTGTAAGACTTCTAGAACATATGAACTGCCACTTGCCAATCGGCAATGTATAAACCACATTGCACATAAATTAGGCAAGTGAATAGCACAATTTGCAACAGCGTCAGGTAGAATGAAGAAAGGCGGCCCTCGGTGGTGAGTGCTGCTTAATTTCTGTATACCAAATTTTGTACTATAATTGCAAATACAAATAGTTGAACTGTATTCATTATTAAATTTAACTAGTAAATGGTGTTGAAATGTTTATTAACAGTAGTAAAATGAAGAAAATAATTCCTAATTTGTGGTGTACTTCCCCCCTCCCCCCCCATAAATAAGTGGTTACTACATAATGAATTTGAAAGTCTCCTCCTTCAAATGAGTCAGTAGTTAATTTTTTTGGTATGCCACCACCCCTTGTTTCATATTAATTTTGGTGCAGCCTGTAAACTCATAGGCCCCCATTACCTTGAGTCCAATCTTCTCACTCTGACAGCATGTTTTTAGAAGAAAAGGGTTGGGAGAGAATATTAACAAAACCAGAACTTTTTGATGTGTGAGATGAGGAATAGCATGCAACTTCTGAGATGATAGGGAGGGTAGGGTTGGCCCTTTTATATAAATCTCATATTTGTGGGGAAGGATGACTGCATCCTGCAAAACCCAAGCTGAACCCTGAAATAGAGGGGATAGGAAGGGGAAGCAATTCCATGCAACTTGGACTGATTCTCTGTTCCTGTGATAACTTCAGTGCATGCTTCTCTCCACACGCTCAACCCCTCCAAATCACACAGCTCTACCTACTGTCATTTAGTGTAATTTTAGGTATTGATAGTTCAAAGCTGTTTAGTTCTTTGAACCAATGTTACTATGCCATAAACCACATCCCAGATATGCATGGCTGGGACCCCATCACCAAAAGACTCATAAAGGTTGGAGGGATTTTTCTGTTAAATGGGGAAAAAGATAGTCCAGATTAAGTGAGAAGCGGTACAGCTGGGTACCAGGGCCAGGCTGCAGGGGGAAGCAGAAGTTTTTTTTTCAAGTGTTACTCCAGTAGGAGGCTATTATAACTGGTCTCATTGTGAAAGGGTCTGAATAATCCAGGTTGTTTTGAGAATAGAGTATTCCCTCCATAATAGCTTATACCAATTTTTCCATAGATCCTTGTAGGAACTATCTCTCATAGAGGAAAGATATGTTTCATAAACTAACCCAAAACTAAATTTTAAAAGGCTTTCAAAAAATGAAATATAAAACTAATGAGCCCCAAATTGAGATAGCTATATGCCATTCCAGGATGTGCATTTAGACTACTGGTGCACTTCTCCGGTTCAAATCTACCTGAGGCATGCACTAGTAATCTCATTTCTGGGAGGAGCAAATGTCTGTACAAGTCACTCTCCAATAGAACAGCATCCTTGCCGCAGGGCAGGAGCAAGCACATACTTTGTGCTCAGCCATCTCATTATGAACTCTTTCTTACTCCTATACCCACAGCATCGTAAACACTTAAGAAATCCAGTTACAGTGAATGTGCCTGGGCATGCTCGAGATGCGGGAAATTAGTATACTATGAATGCTTATCTTATATCACAACTAAGTTTTTATCACCTGTCTCTTTCTCCTTAGTACGATAAACAAAGAACAGTTTTCTAAGAGGAAAAATGATACACTAGATCCTGAACTGTAAGTAATACTCTGGCAACTCAACTTACTTGTTTTTAAATCTATATCCCCATTCTCCTCGTTCACCCCCTATGAAAAAAGCCATCACTTCATAGTTTTCTTAGCTTAATGCTGTTCCATTAATTGGCCAGCAGGGGCTGGTGTGCAAGCACCAAGTTTTGCATTCTGTCCTGAGACTCCAGATAGCCACAGATCTGCCTGAGAAAATGCGATCTTGAGGTTATGGGCTGCTGGAGTTGCAGAGTCCATTTCGCTCTTCTTGAATTCTGATGTTTGATAGAAAACTGCAGATAGCTGTGCTACTTGAAGCTCTTTCTTTTGGTGTAGTGCGGGGTGGCCAAACTTACTGACCTTCTGAGCCGCATACAACAATCTTCAGAAGTTCGAGAGCCATGGCACACCTGATGGGGCTCGGGGCTTCAGCTCCGTGAGAGGCGCCTCATGGGGCTCGGGGCTTCAACCCCGCTCCTGCCGAAGCCCGGAGCCCCGGCAGGTGCACCCAGCGGGTCTAAAGCCCTGCGACCCACCTCCTCACAGGGCAGAAGTCCCTGCAAGGCAGAGGGCCAAACCCCTCTTTCCTCCTCCCTCATCCCCTGTAGGTGGAGAATGGGGGGTAAATAGTGTGGGGGGTGGGGGCTTAGTGAGCCACACTTTAATGGTAAAAGAGCTGAATGTGGCTCACGAGCCACAGTTTGGCCACCCCTGGTATAGTGTATGGAGAGGTCAAAATTTAGTTCAGATCATTCTGCAGCAGCATTTTTCTGCTCTTGGTTTCTGTAATCTTCCTACTTTGCAGGCAGCTATACCAGGATAACAGAGTATGTTAAATTATACAGAGTTGGCTGCTATTCTATCCTTCTTGCTGGAGAAAGACTAGTGGACATTCAGGTGCTGGAGCCAGTGGTGACCAGATAGCAATCTGCTTCCCCTACATCTCATCAATGCTTTTTTATCATCTTTTAGCCCCTTAATCCAGTCCCTAATTCCGCCACCCACATTGCAGCTGCTAAAATGTTTTAATTCCTATTGACAGGTTTCAGAGTAGCAGCCGTGTTAGTCTGTATCCGCAAAAAGAACAGGAGTACTTGTCAGAGGGGCTCATGCCTACCCTGGGATCAGTCAGTGTTGCTTTTCAATTTGGCAAGGGTCATGGAAGGAAAGAATGGAAATATGGCTCATAACTCTATCCCTTCCATCGTTGTTGTAGTGCCTCTGCAGTCCAAAGAGTAAAATTCAGAGGCTGCTTCTGATCCCAGGCACCTAGCACAAATGACAACGGTCCACCCTTAAATCTCTGAACTCTCAAGGAATAGGGTCCCTGTCTCCCTTTGACTGTGTGTTAGGGAAGGCATGAGATACGAGTCTTAGTACACATTTATCTTTGAAACATTGTTAGCTTAAGTAACCGTGTCATTAGTGTAGTTGATTTAATGTGCTCTCCACACTTATTTTCTGACATCCAGGTTTGTTGAATGTATAGAGTGTGGGAGAAAAATGCACCAGATCTGTGTGCTTCATAACGAAATAATCTGGCCATCTGGGTGAGTTTCTTGCAGCTTTTGCTCCCTTTCTTGAATAGATGACATTTGGTTGCTGTACAGGTGTTGATGTGTATATACCTACATTTTGATATATTACGTTTTATATATATGAAATCCTATGTCTAAAAAAAACTTGATCCAATGGGAGACATTCCATTAGCTGTTAACATTTTAAACAATATCCATGCCAATGTCAAGTAAACTTAAATATTGGATGGTGTCTTGATTAAAATGTTCTGCATTTCTTACCATTGCTGATCATTAGGATATCTTTATGTAAAAGAAGAACTTTTAGATATTAGTTCACTGAAGTTACGATTGTCCTTGACCAGGAGTGCCGATGTCATAATTACTAATTGCCATTGCTTTATATTGGTCTGTTTTCCTTACTCTTTGGGATATGTATTTCTGTGTAATATAAACTTCAGTTTAAACATTTTGGCATCACTGAAGAATTGAACTGGTAGACTGCATCTTCTTGACTCCAGCTACGAGCAGTTTACATCCTGAAAGGCAAAGGTCTAAACCTCCATTTGTATCTTGGCTGGACTTGCTGTAGATCTTTCTTAATCAGGAAACTCAAAAGTACAAGAGACTTTAGTAAATTTAAATTTTATTAGTATTTCCTAATTATAGTGATTAAGATAACAAATGATCAATTATAATTCTGCTGTAAGTAAATTTCTGTAAAAAGAACTCAAGTACTTTTTGCTGATTGCACAATTTGGGGATTTGCCATCTTGCTACTCCTATTCCTCTTTTTATAAGGGTGGTTGGCCCTTAACTGCTTGGGGAAGAATCCTAGGGTTGTCCAGAATTTTTTGTGTACACTAGGATCCTAGAATTTTCTATATTCCCATCAGACCATTAGTTCCTCTAACCAGGATCCTGTCTCCATCAGTGGCAATACCTGAGGTTTCAGAGGAATAAGCCCATATTGTAAAGATCAACTGTGTTCATGCTCTGTTCATTCAGCTTTCTCCTATTCTGTCTTGAAAAGCTCCAAATGTTAAGATGACAGTAACTTTCCACTGGTAGAGTTACTACCATTCTCTTCCTCCTGTCCTGTTTTATCCAGTATTTTCAGTGTGGCTGTTCCCTAGTCTTTTACATCTGGTAGAATGTTTTGTTCCTGATGTTTCAAACCTATGTTGTGAATCTTACTATGAGTACCTTAGCAGCATTAGGTATGGGGTTATTCATTCCTTTTTCTTGTTTCCACTTCAGCTTTGTGTGTGATGGCTGCTTAAAGAAAACAGGACGAACCAGAAAAGAGAACAAATTCTCTGCTAAAAGTAAGTCTTCCTGATACTTGTTTAGAGAACATTTCAGGTGTATTAGCTAAGTTCTTAACAATGTATTGGGGGAGAGGGGGAACTTTCCTGTCTCTCTTTTATTTTATTTTTTTAGCATTTTAAGCTTTTACTTAAATTCTGGGGTTCCATGTGTTTTGGGATAGAGATGGGAAGATAATTTCAGCCAAATCACTTCCCTAGTATTTATTCAAAATGCACACATCCAACTTACTAATCAGTACTGGGTTTACAATGGCAGGGGCCGGGCCCATGCTCAAAAGGGGGCCGGGCCCACTCCACTTGCACTGCGCACAGAGCAGCTGGCTCCTCTCTACCCCATGGCTCACCAACACCACAACTCACTCCTCTCGGCCTGCCGGCCAGGGCGTCTCTCTGCCGCTGACCCCACCTGCCGGCTCCTCCCCACCCCTGGCCCCTCCTCCCCAGCCCTGGCTTGCTCCTTTCGGACAGCTGAGGGCTCCTCTCTGCCCCCGTCGCCAATCAGCAGCCGCCAGTGGAGACGGGGGCAGAGGGAAGCCCGCTGCCGCTCCAGTCTGGTCACCGTCCACTTTGGGCTCCCCCAGGCAGGGCCCGTCTCTCCCTGCTGCTTTTGTGGAAGTGTCGGGCTGGGGAAGTTGGAGGCTGCTTCACCCCCACCCTCCTTGCCCATGCAAGGAAATGTCTCCTCCACTGTGAGCACCATCAACACAGGCGGGTAGGGCCGGGTGGGGCCCCCAGGGCACGGGGCAGCTCTGTGCTCCCGAGCGTCAGCTGTCCTGACTCCTAGCACTGTGCTGGGAGGGGGGGATCCCTGCTCTGCGCTGGCGGGCCAGGGCATGGGGGAGTGGGTCTGTGGGGGGCGGGGGAGGGAGGGATGCTGAGATGTGAGGGGGTGGGAGGCGCTGGGCAGTGGGGGAGGTTTGTGTGTTTTGGGGTGCTAGGCAGTGGGGGTCTGTTGGGTGGGCACGGTGTAATTATGGTGGTGGGGCTGTGGGGAAGGGTACTGGGCAGTGGGGGTGTGGAGATCTGTGCATGTTGGGATGCTGGGCAGTGGGGGGGTCTGTGGGGTACTGGGCATTTGTAGTGGGGCTGAGTGCGGGGGAGGGGGTGCTGGGTAGGGATGGTGGTGTGCAGAGCACTGTATTTGTGTGTGGGGGGTGCTGGGTGGGGCGGTTGTGATATGCAGCGTGGACCCACCCCCACGGGGAAGGGGCACACTGGCAGTACAGGGCTGGGCGGGCCAGTATGCGTCTGGCAACTGTCAGTTTGTAAACAGTGCCCTCGCGCTGGGCGGAGTGGGGTCGTCCACGCCATGCCTTGCCCCTGGCCAGCCGCTCGCTCCAAGGCCTGACCTCCCCATGCCATGTTCCATTGCCCCCATAGGGGCCCACAAATATGTTTGGTGCCAGGTCAACAAAAGATTAATCCGGCCCTGTTACTAATGTATTGGTTTAGGGGACTGTTAATGTGGGATACAGAGCCTTTTACCCCAGTCACTAATATTATTAGTGTTGAGGAGTGGCTCCTGTATGATTGCTGTTTTGCTTAAATGTGAAGATAACACATTCAAGTCATCCCCACAGCTGGCACCTCTAGAAGTCTTGGCAGAGTAGACTATTTGGTTTGACCACAGAAACAAAACCACTCTTTCTCACTACTAGAGGTGGCTTCTCCTTGGGCAAGATAGATTTCAGGATGAAGGCAATGTGTAGGAAGCTTCTACTGTCATTGTCTGTTCTTTAGACAAAGGGATTATTTTTAAAGCTTTTCAATCTGACACCTTTCACTCTGCTTTAAAATGCATTTAAAAAGTTGAGTAAATAGTTGCATTTCATTTTGCTCAAACAGCCCAAACAAAACTTGACTGACACTGGGGTGTTAGAATTTTTATACTATGCAATTACTATCTTTGTAGTGAGCTTTTCTGACAATGGGCAAGGAGGCAATTTAGAGAACTGAATTGTCTTGAAATGTTGAAAAAATAGTTGGCTTTGCATCTTAGCCATCCCAGAGCTTTTCTCTTCAACTGCATTCTCATAAAATGGAAGCCAAACCACTTTGAGACTAGTGCTTCAAGTTAGACCATCTGTATGCTTTTTCCATAATCCAAGCGTCCTGGATTTACTGAGCGGAATGGGAGGGCTGCTTCCAATTTTGTTCAGTTAGCTGGGGTTTCCAATTACTTACATGCAAATTTTATTCACGATACTATTGTATAGTGGGGATTTTCAGGAATGTGCCAAATGTGAAAGTTGGAGGCTGTGGACAAGAAACTGTTAATATTACAGGAGCGTCTACAGGCTCAAAAAGAGATTGGGGCCTCATTGTGCTAGGGCCTCATTGTGTTCTTACTTACATGAACTTCCAGTTTCAGATATTCCTTCAGACGCCTGTATACTTGCTCTTCCTTTGTTTAGGTTTTGTTTGAAAGGAGAGATGACTGTAATCCTTGTGGATATAAATGGAATAGTTCTTTTTAGTAGGGGTTTTATTTATCAAAAAAATGGGTGAATTTGTCTTCAAGAGAACAAAGGTATTGACAGTATTGGCTAGAACCTGACAGGGATAGGCAGCCTGAAACTTCCACATGCAGCACGTCCTACTTACTCTAATCCTGGGCCCAGTGCCCTCATTCATAATCTAATACATAAATAGAGAAATAGAATTTGAATGTCCAGTTATGCATATGTTAAGAGTTTTATTGTTTGTGCAGGGTTGCCATCTACAAGGCTGGGTACCTTCTTGGAGAACAGAGTGAATGAATTTCTGAGAAGACAGAATCACCCTGAGTCAGGAGAGGTCACAGTCAGGGTGGTTCATGCCTCCGACAAAACTGTAGAAGTAAAACCTGGAATGAAAGCAAGGTACATCCCTTCAAGTCCTAATGTTGCCTGCTCCCAGCATCATCCCAAAAGATAGGTGTTTGAGTTTTCTACATTTGCTGCTATTTGGCACCTGCAAAGTGTGTGTCTAGTATTCAGAACACCACCAACAGAGCTTTCTTGATTGGCTGTCAGTGATGTCACACCAACGTGTATTATATTGCATGAAGTACATTAAAGTTCTGGAGATTAAAACTAAACAATTTTAAAATAAAGCTGTGTTCCATTGTATTGTAGCTTTGATTATTTGTATTTGTTGCTCTCTAGTTTTGTCCTTTATGTAAACACTAAAATCCCTCCACTCCAGAAAGATTGAGATGAAACATGAACAAACTTTCAGGATAACTTGGGACACCTTTCCTTCTCTGGGATATAGTTGTCAGGGTTGGCTTTCCCATTGCCTGTGACAAATGGCTCTGACCATGTGTTGCAAATCCTCTCTTAATTACTATCTTTATGTATCACCATGTGGTGTTCTCTGTCCTGATGGAATGAAAGTATTTATTACTCTCCTCTTTATCTTATGATATCTGCAGGTTTGTAGACAGTGGAGAAATGGCAGAGTCCTTCCCTTATCGAACAAAAGCCCTGTTTGCTTTTGAGGAAATTGATGGTGTAGACTTGTGCTTCTTCGGTATGCATGTACAGGAGTACGGCTCCGATTGCCCCCCGCCTAATCAGAGGTGAGGAACTGCAGTGCCAGTCAAGGGAGGTTAAATTTTACTTTGCTCAGAAGTCTCAGTGGGATGAACCTTCTGAAGTCCCAGATTTAAAACTTCAATGCAGCATAATTAAATTTTGTTGTTCATAATAGTATATCCCAACACAAAACAGTTACAGCAATAAGGTTATATATAGTAAGAAGGAATTGAAGACAGGTGGGTGACAGAATGGGCATCTGGTTGTGGTGTTCCAGCAGCAGGAAATAGATGGATTTTGGGGTCTAGTTTGTAAAGAACAGGGAGTCAGTGAGGAAGAGGGAGCAGACTGTTCTAGAGAGTGGGGGAGGTCAGATTTTGCAGACCAGAGGTGATGTAAAGGAAGGTGAGTTCCTGGAGGTAGATGGGACCCGTAGCCTTTGAAGACAGTGGCTTGTGCATTAGGTACTTCAAGGACAGAAAATACCATGGATGAATGCATACAAATACTGTGAAATATTTCTGGCCTTCTGTTCTGTAGTGTCATGTATTTTTTCCCTGTCTTTGTCTAGGCGAGTATACATATCTTACCTCGACAGTGTTCATTTCTTCCGCCCTAAATGCTTGAGGACTGCTGTCTATCATGAAATATTAATTGGATACCTAGAATATGTCAAGAAATTAGGGTAAGCCTTTAATCCTTCTTCCTAATTTACAGCATCCAGTAGTGTGCTAGGCACCTCGCAATGCAGACAAAACGATATGGACCCTACCCTGAAGAGCATGCCATCTAATTTCAACCAGTGACTTAATGGAAGGGGCAACAAAACCATGGGGGATAGGTTTAGGAGGAGGAAGGGGATATGACACTGCAGTGAGTTGTGGTTTCTCAGCAGAGACTTGTGGAGCAGTTTTTTAAAGGTATAAAAGACTTGGAAGCAGGCCCCGTGTATTATGCTATGTTCCCACCATGGAATTTCCTTACCCCAGTATCTGTTAAACTGCTATATGAAGCTCAGTCCACATCTTCACTTCATGATGCTTTCTGTGCTTATGGGTTATGTCAGGTGCTCGTTTGGGGATTATAATAATCAGTCAGGTAACTACTTTCCTGGCATGAAGGGGAGGACTGCTGCTAGCTAAGCTTCCTAAGGCTCGTCTTCGCTACCATGCTAAATCGGCACCGCTGCGATTTAGCACATCTGGTGAAGACACACTACATTAATGGGAGCTCTCCTGTCAACGTAATTAATCCACCTCAACGAGAAGTGAAAGCGTCTCCCACTGACATAGCACGGTGTAGACACCACCTTAAATCTATGTAAGTTACGTTGCTGGGGAGTGGCTTTTTCACACCCTGGAGGGATGTAACTTAAGCGGTAATGTAGACAAGGCCCTAAAGTGGGATGGGGGATCTGCAGAGACTGTTCTCAGTGAAGCAAGGAAGGATACTTATAACTGGAATTCTGAGTATATTGTCTACTCTCTTTTCCCTGGTTTTGGGAATCTTTCAAATTACCAATAGATGGAAAGGAACTGAGGGCAAATTTGGCTTTGTGGTCCTATAGCCTTTCACAGTTATTAATTTCTAGATGATTTCAGGTTTCATGGTACTGAAACATATGCTCCCTAGGAGCTACAGAGGAAATATACTTGGAGAACTCCCAGGTATAGAGGAATTTTCTTCCTTTAATTGGCCTTGAAGGCCAAGGGAAAGGAATCAATGCTGGGAAAGTAAAGTAGGTTTCAGAAGACAAGGTAGTTTTTGGAATCTCATCTGGTAAGCAGTTCATCTGTCTTGTTGGGGAAGGAAAATCCTGGCTCCTAGTGCTGAAATGATCTCTGTTTCTTTGCTCTGAGAATTTACACTTCTCATCTAATTATAATGCAGTTGGTAGATGACAGTTGCAAGCGTATGTCAGGCTTCAGTGATTTTACCTGTAGATTGGGGGAAAATGCTTTGTTGCTGCACAGAGTAGGGCTGTGCATTAATTAGTAAAAATATGCATGCCCATATTGTATGCACGTGCCAATCAGAATACAACTCAATGTTTTTATTAATGGTATCCATTGCTTATATATAGCGACTGCTCTAGAATTTAGATCAGGAAGAGGATTGCAGTAGTTGTCCATCTTGTAGTACCAGCAGACTTTGTGCTGGCTCCACCTTGTGGCTGAAAGGAATAGAAGACCCTAGTGATAAACATCAGCATTCTGATGTATTGATGTTTTTTACAATGGTAGATATACAACTGGACATATCTGGGCCTGCCCACCTAGTGAAGGAGATGACTATATTTTCCATTGCCATCCTCCTGACCAGAAGATACCCAAGCCCAAGCGACTGCAAGAGTGGTATAAAAAGATGCTGGACAAATCTGTGTCGGAGCGCATTGTCCATGACTACAAGGTTGGTTAAATGTAAACTAGATGCAGTCGGACTTCATGAGCAGTCTGTTTTGGTTCTCTTCCCACCGCTTGTCCTGCAATGTGGGATTATTCAAAGAAATTTGTAAGGCATTAACTTGTGTTTTAGAACTGGATTGAGTATTTAGCAGTCTGGGGTTAAAATACGTAAATCCTATCTAAACCACACATCTTTTGAAGCCATTTTAGTAAAACAGATATGAGGTAATGTCACACCTTCCTTTGCTCCCAAAGAAATAGAAAATCAAAGCTACAGGCCATGGGAATACTAAAGAACAGTCAATATGGAGTTAATCTTTTGGGGATATCTTAGCGATTAAAAAAAAAAAAACCCCTAACATACATGGTTGGGCTGCTGATGCAGTTAGAAGGGACCTCAAGTCTACAGGTTTATGTTGACTTGAGATCAAGGGCTGTAGGAAGTGGTGTGATATTGCTGTTCTATCTAATAAATGGGCTTGCAGTGAGTGGCTAGCAGTCTACTAATGGGGGTTTTTTTCTGTGGGGACTAAATCCCTGAATCATCGGCCCAAACTATCCGTAATTGAAGCACCACTAAATGTGTCTCTTAGCTTTTTTGTATGCTGTCTTCAGTGCTTTTTTTGCTGTCTCTGAGAAGAGGGTGCCCTGGTTCACTTGCATAGTTATGATAGCTGTAACCAAGTTTGTATGTTCTTGTAGGATATTTTTAAGCAGGCAACAGAAGATCGTCTAACAAGTGCAAAAGAGCTGCCTTACTTTGAAGGGGACTTCTGGCCCAACGTGCTGGAGGAGAGCATTAAGGAACTAGAACAAGAGGAGGAAGAACGGAAGAGAGAAGAGAACACTAGCAATGAGAGCACGGATGTAAGGAGACTCCTTTTACCTAACTCTTCATGACATTTCTCCATCTTTTCTTATATCTTCACTTAGTTTCCCTAGGTCCCTGGTGCAGAATTAAATGTTAAGGCTTAAAGCTTCCATTTGGGGGTGGAAATAACTCTTTAGGTTTATCTAAAATGCATGTTTATTTTGAGACTCAGCTCTCCCACTTTCCCAGATGGTGCCCATTTCCCCCTCCTGTTTCCCTACCTGTAAGTTGAATTCTTGCTATCATTCTACTTAATTGGGAGCCAGAAAATCATTGTGTGGGAGCCTTGGAAACCATTATCAGACAGCTTATCTTCAGATTCAGGTGGACACATTGTGTCACTGGACTTTAGCCTTGGTTTGTCTTAATTGGTATGAGAGTGCTGAGTAATGCAGAATGAGCGTAACAGTGAGTCCATGACTGACACTTTTCATAGATTGCAAGGCCAGACGGGATGACTCTGGTCATCTAGTCTGACTTCCTATATAACCCAGGCCATAGAACTTCCCTAAAATAATTCCCAGAGCAGATCTTTTAGAAAAAATCCAATCTTGATTTAAAAATTGTCAGTGATGGAGAATCCACCACAGTCCTTGGTAAATTGTTCCAATGGTTAATTACTCTGACTGTTAAAAAAAATTTACACCTTGTTTCAAGTCTGAATTTGTCTGGCTTCTACTTCCAGTCATTGGATCATGTTACAACTTCCACTCCGAGAGTGAAGAGCCCATTATTAAATATTTGTTCCCCATGTAAATACTATAGGCTGTAATCAGGTCACCCCTTAACCTTTTCTTTGTTAAGCTAAATAGATTGAGCTCCTTGAGTCTATCACTATGTAAGGCATGTTTTCTAATTCTTTAATCATTCTCGTGGCTCTTCTCTGAACCCTCTCCAATTTATCAAGATTCTTCTTGAATTGTGGACACCAGAACTGGACACAGTATTCCAGCAGCAGTCGCACCCAGTGCCAAATACAGAGGTAAAATAACCTCTCTACTCTACTCAAGATTCCCCTGTTTATGCATCCCAGGCTTGCATTTGCTCTTTTGGCCGCAGTGTTGCACTGGGAGCTCATGTTCATTATCCACCATGACCCTCAAATCTTTTTCAGTCATTGCTTCACAGGATAGAGTCCCCAATCCTTTAAATATTACCTACATTCTTTGTTCCTAGATGTATACGTTTAGCCGTATTAAAATGCATATTGTTTGCTTGTGCCCAGTTTATCAAGTGATCCAGATTGCTCTGAATCATTGACCTGTTCCCAGTTTTTGTCATCTACAAATTTTATCCGTGACGATTTCATGTTTTCTTCCAGTTCATTGATAAAAATGTTAAATAGCATAGGGCCAATAACAGTCCCTGCAGAACCTCACCGGAAATGCACCTGCTAGATGATGATTCCCTGTTTAGTTATATTTGGAGACATATCATTTAGTCAGTTTTTAATCCATTTAATGTGTGCCATGTTGATTTGTCATTGTAGTTTTTCAATCAAAATGTCATGTTACCAAGTCAAATGCTTTGCAAAAGTTTAAGTATATTACGTCAACACTACTGTCTTTATCAACCAGACTTGTAATCCCATAAAAAATACCAAGTTTGACAAGATCTGTTTTCCGTAAACCCATGTTGAATTGCATTTATTACATTGCCTTCCTTTAATTCTTTATTAATTGAGTCCTGTATCAGCCACTCCATTATCTTGTCTGGGATTGATGTCAGCCTGACAGGCCTGTGATTACCCGGATCATCCTGTTTACCCTTCTTAAAAATTGGAACAGCATTAGCTTTCTTCCAGTCTTGTAGAACTTCCCCGGTGCTCTAAGCCTTATTGAAGAACATCATTAATAGTCTATCGAGCTCCTCAGCCAGCTCTTTTAAAACTCTTGGATGCAAGTTATCTGGACCTGCTGATTTTAAAATGTCTCACTTCAGTAGCTCCTGTTTAACATTCTCCAGAGATACTATTGGAATGGAAAGAGTGTTACCACCATATGTTTTTTCCTCAAATACAGAACAAATATTTATTGAACACTTCTGACATTTCTGCATTATTATTGATGATTCTACCATTTCCATCTAGTAATGGACCAATATCATTGTCCGGATTCTTTGTCCCTAAAACATTTTTACAACTCCTTATTGTCCTTAACTCTGCTGGCCATAGATTTCTCCTTGTGCCCCTTGGCTTCCCTTATCAATTTTCTACAATTCCTAACTTGTGATATATATTCATTTCTATCTCCTTTCCCTTTCTTTCATTGGTTATATATTATTTTTTATACCTGCCTTCATTTCCTCTCAGGTTGTTTTTTTACGCAGTACAGCCTTGTTCCTTGATTGTGGAATTGTGGCTTTCTATGCATCTAGTAACCCTAGTTTCTTAAATGATTCCGAACTATCATTCACATTTTTCAGATTAAATTCTTTCTCCCAGCTGAGTTGGCTCATAATTGTGTTCAACTTTGTGAAATCAGGACCAAGTGTATACATATTACTGGTCTGGCCTTTATTCTGCTTGCATATTATAAATGGGATCAAGTCATGATCACTTATACCTAAGCTACCATTATTTTTTAGTTCTGTGATCACTTCCTTTTTTTCTGTTAAGATGAGGTCTAATAAATCCCCCATGTTGGCTTGCAACACTTTTGAGTTTGGAAATTGCCATCTATAATGTTTAGAAATTCCAAGGATGTTTTTAGTACTGGCAGCATATGTCACTCAAGACCTCCAGCATATGTCACTCAAATTGAAGTCCCCCATGATCACACAGGTTTTTTTCAGCCTACAGATCATAGAGAGGTACATAAGGAGGCAGTCATCCTGTTCCCTAGTGTGATTTGGTGATCTGTAGAAGACACCAGCTGATACCCCACTTGTGCTTTATCTGTTAGGATATTGATGTATGAGCATTCAGGGTCACTTTTGTCCGAGTTATGAGTGACTCGGAAACAGGTAATGCCATTTTCAACATAGGGTGCCCCTCCCTCTCCCCTTTTGCCCACTCAGTCCTTCCTGAATAGATTATAACCATTCATTTAACATTCCAGTCATGTGAATTTCTGCGGTTATATAGTCTTTCAATCTCTAACAAAGCTGGTCTAAAAGTTGAGAGTCAAAGATCAATTGGGGGAGGTGATCAGGGTTTTAGCTTTACCAGCTAATATCCATCCAGGATATTCAAGGATTCTGGATCCTTGTTTTGGGTTGGGTTTTTTTTGTTTTTTGTTGTTTTAAAGAAATGACTCTGCATCAATTTTGTACATTTTATTTAAGCTATTAAAATAAAGAAAGGATATCACTGAAACTAAGTTGCAATTAGCCATACTAAATGAAACCTAAGGATAAAGCAAAAAGATCAATCAAGGCTAAATCAGCAAGTTAGTAGATTGGAATTAAATGATCAAATTAGTCAGATCATCAGATTAATTCAACAAATAATTAGCCGTTATAAATTCAAAGAAGGGAACTAAGGAGGTGGCTGTCAGTTCAGTTACAAACACCAACTAAGAATTTTACCAAGGTTAGTCAGTCTGAACTTGGAGCTGGTTAAATATTTGATACTGAAAACAAACTGTATAATTTCTAAACAACAACCAAACAAAAGCTTCCTCTTTAGATTTCAGTTCTCATGTGGTAGCTAATCCTCCCTCCCTCCAAAAAAAGGATTCAGAAGACAGAAGTTGCTTTAATGAGTATTTTTGAGACTTTGTTGTAGGGTTACTTAAGCCTGTGGAACTTACTTTCTGGCAGCTTCCCAGGGTGGACTTTACTGATGCTTATATTCTCAGCCACATTTTTACACCCTAAAATTAAAGAATGAAAAAGGCTGGGATGTTGCCCAGCTAATAAAAGTAAAAGACAAATAGAAAAAGGGAAAAGATACTTAAGATAATAGAGGGCTTACGTAGTAATCTAGGCTCTTTAGAAATAGGAACGGGAACTGCAGTCGAGCCAGACAGCAATGTTGCTGGCAGTGCTGCTTGCTAGCAGGCTTTTTCATGTGCAGGTAGACTGGCCAAAGCCTGGCATAGCCTATTTGTTGATGTTGTGACTTCCTCCCCCAGAGGTGATCAGTCTTGGGATTCTAGAACTTTAGTCTTTCCTCGGTGGCTTGCTGATCCAAAAGGCAAGACTTCTCAGTCTTATCCTTAATTCTTATGGTATTCCTATGCCGCCTTGCAGCACCTTCCTCCAAGGCCTTTGGACAAAGCGGATGAGAGTCTTACCTTGAAGCCATGAAGCTTGATCTGATTGTGTTTGAGTTAGGTCATCTTTTTGGCTAGCATTGGGGGGTGGAGGGGGAGAGAGTCTTGCTAAAACGAGCAATTTTTTTTTTTTTTTTTAAGTATTCAGTATTTGCATTCAGGGAGTATTTTGAGATCACCAAAAATATCAAATACACTTCTAAGGAAGCTGACATGGCTTTGTCCAGGTGAAAGGGTCTTGAAATGGCATTATGCCAGCAGTTTATGGAAAGTTCAGCACAAAATAAGTGTGAACATTTTAGGATCAGATGTCACCATTCTTCTTGCAAACAAGACAATTTAGTAATCTTTATTTAGGAATTGGGGATTATATCAAATAGCTTCTTTTTGGAAATTTTCATCTTGACAGAAAGTTACTTTAAAGTTTATCAGAATAAACCCCACTGAAGAAATAAAGTTAAATTGGGTATGGGAATACAGACCTTAATCACACAAAGTACATAAAAAGCATCTACAGAAGGGACTACTACTTTTGTCTGTTTCAATTGAAATTGTTACCCCTTCCAGCTACCATTATCGTCACATACACATGTTAATCAAGATCAAAGTGGGAGTAAAACCCATTTCTTGGACATAAAGGCACAACTTGGTATAAACCTCCGTTGGAGGCAATCTAGAGAGATGAGTTTAGCTGGAATAAATGGTTAGGGAGGCTGTGTTGGTGGGAAGATAACAGAAATGAGAGATACTTATAAAGTCACATAGACTGTCTACTCCTTCCCCAGGTCTCTGGACAGTGCACTCTCATTCCTTATGTGTTCTTCAGTGACTTCTCCAGGTTTAAATGTATCAAGGTTGTCTATTACATCCCATGAAGATGATTCCACAATCTGAGAGCTCACCATTAGAGAACCTTTTTCTGATTGCCAGTCTTTGATGAATTTTATCCCTTTTCTCTGTTTTACCCCTTCAGTCCAACCTAAACAAATATCTCTTTTGGGTGTTTACACTCTTCAAATACTTTTTAGATGGTTATATTGCCACTCTGGCATCTTTGGAATGACTGATCAAATTAATTCAGACTTCCAGGACAGTTGGTAAGAACATTTTCCTAGCTTCATAGTAAATTATTGTGAAAGCTTTTCTTATAGTTCTCCAATGACTGGAGGTGCTAGCCTAATAAAGTGCTTTAAATTTTGATATACTGATTTACTGTCTTTTTAAATAATTGTAAGAGGCACCTAAACGCCTCTTATTATTCTACAAATTCAAAGTTATTGGCTTCTCTGGCAGGTGAGTAAGGGAGACAGCAAAAATGCCAAAAAGAAGAATAATAAGAAGACAAGTAAAAACAAGAGCAGCTTGAGTCGTGGCAATAAGAAGAAGCCTGGCATGCCCAATGTCTCCAACGATCTCTCCCAGAAGTTGTATGCCACTATGGAGAAGCACAAAGAGGTAAAAGCCGTTGGATTGAGAAGTATCTACTCTGTTTGAGCAGCCAAGTGCCCCCTCTTCTTATGTTCTATGTTCTAACATTTAATATAGAATTTAGCAAGAGAGTACGTATTTGTAGATGGAATCCCCATCTAGACTCTTTCCTATCAGGGCTATGGGAATAAATACAGATCACAGCTGTGCTGTGTAGAGAACTTCCATAAGTAAAAGTCTTTGCTGTGCCAGATTGGACCATTGGTCCATTTAGTTCAGTGGTCAGTATTTGCATCAGAGGAAAGTGGAGGGGGGGGATTCATAGTGCACTTGGTGAATTATGTAGTGTTGTATGTGCAGAAGTGGAAATTCCTTCATGACCCATGCAAGTAGTCAGCTTGATGTGAAGCCACCCCACCCATCACAGCATGCTAACATCAGTAGCCATGGAATGGCATTTACTGTGTAGTTAAGGTTGGTCAACTTACTGATTTTTAACTTCTGCTTTACTTTTCAGGTCTTCTTTGTGATCCGTCTCATCGCTGGCCCTGCAGCGAACTCCCTGCCTCCCATTGTTGAGCCTGACCCACTCATTCCATGTGACTTGATGGATGGGCGTGATGCCTTCCTCACCCTTGCTAGAGACAAACACCTGGAATTCTCCTCACTACGACGAGCTCAGTGGTCAACCATGTGCATGCTGGTGGAGCTGCATACCCAGAGCCAGGACCGCTTTGTTTACACCTGCAATGAATGCAAGCATCATGTAGAGACCAGATGGCACTGCACTGTCTGTGAGGTAAGATGTTTTTTCCCCACTAGCTCTGGGCACCAAGGTTAAGGAGACGCTTGACCTGAAGTCACTTCTAAACCTACATTCATAGCAATGTCTGTCCAGTCTACATTGTGGCAGTTTGGAATGGGAGGTGTTAAGTGTGCTAGCCTGAGTGAAAAGTAGCTGTGCTGCTGTATGCCCCCAAAGGTCACAATCACCTTAACCATGCCTGTTTCATTTAAATCTTCACTCCTCCACCAGTAAATTAACTGTGCCCTAAATTCAGTTCTGAGAAACTGCAAGTAAAATTTAACATTCTGCCTCCCACATACACCTAAGTAAACAAATTCTGGGTTCTCCAGTTAGTGAATTTTGGGAGTTTTATTTTCTTCACTAATTTTAGGAATACCAGGTCCCCTACCGTTTGGCAGGACTTCTGCCCTCCTCAGAATTTCAAAGCCCCCCAGCCTCCCATCTGTTCTCCATGTGGCCCCTCTGCTCTGTGCTCCCCTTCCACACTGGGAAAAGCAATCTGCTCCTCCCTCTCCCCTTCTTAAAGAAGTGTCACTATAGTGTCCCACTCCTCTTTTGAAGAAGAGCAAGCAGATGAGTGGCTACTCTGTTCCCTGAGGTCCTCCTTCCCTCCAGGGGAAGGAGCCAGTGGTCCCCTGACCCCACTTGGTCAGGTGAAATTTCTACTGGCTCAGGGCAAACAGGTTTTCCAAGCCCTGGCTATTGGTCTGTATAAATGTCAGATACTGTTTTGCGCCCACACTTTTCACTGTTAGTTGTTTGGACTTCTGCCAATACCTGGGTACAGAGGACATTATAAATTACCTGAAAGGAAAATATAAAATTATTAGTGATACTTTTCAGATGATCCAAAGACTGGGAGAATGGTAAATAATGGCCAGCACAGGTCACTGGTCATAGGGGTCTGTATCTTGGGAAGCAGTCACTCTGAAAAAGATTTGGGCGTCGTGGTGGATAATCACTTGAACATCAGCTCCCAGTGTAACGCTGTGGTCAAAAGAGCTAGTGTGATCCTTGGATGTATAAATGGGAATATCAGGTAGAGGGAGTTTTATTCTCTCTTTGGCACTGGTGGGGCTGCTGGAATATTGTATTCGGTTCTACCATCCACAATTCAAGAAGAATAGTGATATATTGGAGAGGGTTCAGAGAAGAGCCTCAAGAATGAATAAAAGATAGGAAAACGTGCTTACAAGCAGCTCAGTCTATTGAGCTTAACAAAGAGATGTTTAAAGGGTGACTTGATCAGTCTAGAGCTACCTACGTGGAGAACAGAAATGTGATGAGGGCCCTTCAATCTAGCAGGCAAATATATGACGAGAGCCAATGCCTGAAAGTTGAAGCTAGAGAAATCTGCACTAGAAATAAGATGCCAATTTAAATGACAGTGATTAGCCATTGGAACAATTTAGCACGGGTTGTGATAGATTCTCCATCACTGCAAACTTTGAAATCAAGACTGGATGTTTTCCTAAAAGCAGTGGTCTAGTTGAATAGACATTAATCCAGGGAAGTCCTATGGCCTGTGTTACACAAGAGGTCAGACTAGATGATCACAATGGTCCCTTCTGGCTTTATAATCAACAAAAAGGCCAATTTTTCCCCCTCCCCCAAACCACAGTCCATATTCCTTGTTAGTGACATGACCCCATTTGTATATTTATTGTGCCAGGTTACGTAGACAGCTGTTTAATTTTCAAAATGTTTTGTCTCTTTGCAGGATTACGACCTGTGCATCACCTGTTATAACACTAAAAACCACGACCACAAGATGGAGAAATTGGGCCTTGGCCTAGACGATGAGAGCAACAACCAGCAGACTGCAACCACCCAGAGCCCTGGTGACTCTCGCCGCCTGAGCATCCAGCGCTGTATCCAGTCCCTTGTCCATGCCTGCCAGTGTCGTAACGCCAACTGTTCACTGCCGTCCTGTCAGAAGATGAAGCGAGTTGTCCAACATACCAAAGGCTGCAAGCGCAAGACCAACGGAGGGTGCCCTATTTGCAAACAACTCATTGCTCTTTGCTGCTACCATGCAAAGCACTGCCAGGAGAACAAGTGCCCGGTGCCCTTTTGCCTCAATATTAAACACAAGCTTCGCCAACAGCAACTTCAGCACCGTCTGCAGCAGGCCCAGATGCTCCGAAGGAGGATGGCGAGCATGCAGAGGACCGGTGTGGTAGGTCAGCAGCAAGGATTGCCTTCACCAACCCCAGCCACACCAACAACTCCAACAGGCCAGCAGCCCCCAACACCACAGACCCCACAACCCCAGCCACCACCCCAGCCTGCCTCACAACCCCAACCTGCACCTCCCAATACTATGCCGCCCTACACCATGCCGAGAACTCAACCCCCTGGTGCTGTGTCCCAGGGCAAAGCAGGTGGCCAGATAACTCCTCCAACTCCACCTCAGACTGCTCAGCCACCAGTCCAGGGTCCTCCTCCAGCTGCAGTAGAAATGGCCATGCAGATCCAGCGGGCAGCAGAGACTCAGCGTCAGATGGCACAAGTTCAGATTTTCCAAAGGCCAATTCAGCACCAGATGCCCCAACTGAATCCGATGCCACCAATGGGGATGAACCCTCCCCAGATGGCTAGAGGGCCTGGCGGTCACATAGATCAAGGGATGGGGCCAGCGGGAATCCAGCAGCAGCCACCATGGGCCCAGAGTGGGTTACCCCAACCACAGCAGCTCCAGCCAGGAATGCAGAGACCATCCATGATGTCAGTAGCCCAGCCAGGGCAGCCTATGAACATGGCGCCTCAGCCAGGAATGGGTCAGGTTCCTGGTGCGCCTCAGCCAAAACCAGCATCTCTGCCCCAGGCAGCCTTACAAAACTTACTGCGGACTCTCAGGTCTCCCAGCTCCCCCATGCAGCAGCAGCAGGTGCTTAACATCCTCCACTCCAACCCTCAGCTACTGGCTGCTTTCATCAAGCAGAGGGCTGCCAAGTACGCAGTGTCTCAGAATCCACAAGGTATGCCAGGGCAGCCTGGAATGCCACAGGGTCAGCCAGGGCTTCAACCACAGCCAGCCATGCAAGGGCAGCAAGGAGGGGTGCACCCAAACCCAGCCATGCAAAATATGAACCCCATGCAAGCCGGGGTCCAAAGGCCCAGCATGCCCCAACAGACGCAGCAGCAGTCTCAGCAGGCCATGGGTGGGATGAATCCTCAGGCACAGCCAATGAACATGAATCACTCTGGGATGTCTCCGCAATTCCGGGATCTTTTAATGAGACGGCAGCAGATGATGGAGCAGCAGCGCCATCAGCAGCAGCAGCAGCAGCAGCAAGGAGCCGGTCCGGGATTGGGGCCCGGGATGGCCAACCATAATCAGTTTCAGCAGCCCCAGGGTGTCGGTTACGCTCAGCAGCAACAGCAGCAGCAACAGCAAAGGATGCAGCATCATATGCAACAGATGCAGCAAGGAACTATGGGACAAATGAGCCAGCTTCCACAGGCAATGAGTGCAGAGACAGGAGCCAGTTTGCAGCAGGCTTTCCAGCAGAGGCTACTTCAGCAGCAAATGGGATCCCCAGCTCAGCCTAACCCTATGAGCCCCCAACAGCACATGCTCCCCAGTCAGGCCCAGTCCCCACACTTACAGGGCCAGCAGATCCCTTCATCGCTCACCAATCAAGTGCGTTCTCCACAGCCTGTACCCTCACCACGACCCCAGTCCCAGCCCCCCCATTCCAGCCCTTCCCCTCGGATGCAACCTCAACCTTCTCCACACCATGTCTCTCCGCAGACCAGCTCCCCACATCCAGGACTGGTAGCTGCCCAGGCTAACCCCATGGATCAGGGGCACTTTGCCAGCCCGGACCAGAGTGCAATGCTTTCTCAGCTTGCTGGCAATCCAGGCATGGCAGGCCTCCATGGTACAAGCGCCACGGAACTGGGGCTCAGCTCCGATAACTCAGACTTGAATTCAAACCTTTCACAGAGTACACTAGACATACACTAGACACATTGTAGCATTTTGGGAGCAAAAAAAAAAACTTATTTTCTCAAGACTTTTTGTACTGAAGACAAATTTTTTTGAATCTTTCTTAGCTAAAACAACATTTTTCCCTGGAACACATCCGAACTCTCCAGCAGTAGTTTGTGGTTTTAAAAACAAGAAACCAACCAAATGAACCTGAGGGACAATAGAATACAAAGAATATATTTTTGTTATGGCTGGAATCATAACCAGTCCTTTTTCTTGTTTTTCCTCGCATGCGTGCGTTGGGAGGTGGAGGGGAAAAGGGTGGTCTTTTGGCCGCTGACCAAATTGGCCCCCTTCTCATGCCTCCAATAGGTTTTATTTTTTTTTAAATTAATGAAAATATGTAATATTGATAGTTATTATTTACTGAGGCAGATGGTTAACATTTTCCCTATTCTGGTTTTTCCTCACATCACTGCAAAAAACCCACAGGAGAACATTTCCTAAAACCGGAGGACAAAAGGGGTTAATGTTGCTTTAAAAATACATTACATATATATAAATATATATTAAAAATAAATACCAGTTTTTTCCTCTTTGGTTGGAAAGATGTCAATTCTTTGAAAAAATGTAAAAATATTAAATAACCCATCCCCTCCTGAAGTCTACTTTTGTCCTCCAAGAATTTTCTATACAAGAGTCTGAGCTTAAAAAAACTTCAAGTATTAAAATAATTTGTACATGTAGAGAAGACAACATTTTTGCAAATACACAGGGGCAGCTGCCAAATGGATGTAGTATATATATTGTGGTTTCTGTTTTCTTGAAAGAATTTTTTTTGTTATTTTTACATCTAACAAAGGAAAAAAAATAAAAAAGAGGGTAAGAAACAATTCCGAGAGGATGATTTTAACCTGAGAAAAATCCCTGGGGTTTCTTCTTTATGCTTGCTTTCTCTCTCTCCCTTTTCCCCACCCTCTTCCACTTTCTGTAAAACTTGAAAATAGAAAGCAAAAAACCCTCAAATGTTGTAAATCATGCAATTAAAGTTGATTACTTATAAATATGAACTTTCGATCACTGTATAGACTGTTAAAATTGATTTCTTATTACCTATTGTTAAATAAACTGTGTGAGACAGACAGCCTGCTTTTTACTGCTTACCTTCTCCTCTCTCACACCTATGGTGCTTGTTTTTAAAATGGTGAGGACAGCGGAGTATATGCTGCTTAAACTTTTGGTGGTCAGAAGTTGGAGAATTATTTAATGTATTTTGTTTTTGCCATTGCTTTTTAAAAAAAAACAAAAACCTTACAATCTGGAGTTGTTTATAATTAGCATTAGAAATGCACATTTTGGTAAGACTCTGTAATTGCATCTGCTCACTCTAATTTACCAAAAAAGAAGGCATGGTCCCCCCGCCTTACACAACTGCCATGCCAGTCCGCTGGGCTCCAGTCAGTGTTTGAGACTAGGTTAGCATCTTGAGTTCCAAGGGCCGCTCCTTAATATGAAACCCAAACTTCTGCTTGGGTGATACAAAATTGAAAGACCACATTCCTTCTGGAGTACCCTGTAGAGCTTTTTGTGCCAACCTTGTGACTGTCTACACTTGGAGCTGGGTGTGTGATTCTCAGCTTCGTAGATGTACCCACAGTGGCTCTGCTCAAGCTAGTGCACTTAAAATAGCAGTGTACCAGGGTAGCACAGGCTGCCCAAGTACATAGCCAGGAGATCCTGGTGGGGACGTCTTCAGAGCGGCTAGTTTGAACCGACACCTCTTCTATCCTGGCTGTGCTATTTTTAGCATGCTAGCTTGAGTACAACTATGTGAGTTGGGCGTTGCAAACTCAGCTCCAAGTGTAGATGTAGCCTCTGGGTCAAACTGGAGGAATAAGGTTTTGTGGTTATTGATTTGTGAAAGAAGACTGAAAGAAGGAACATTGTTTGCCACAAACTGTGGGAAGGGAGGGGAATAAGATAGCTACTTGGAAATATTTGAAAGGTCTAAATACTAAAAAAAAGGAAGAGAAATATAGTGTAGAAATGACAGCTTTCAGAGTGGTAGCCGTGTTAGTCTGTATCAGCAAAAACAACGGGGAGTACTTGTGGCACCTTAGACTAACAAATTTATTGGGGCATAAGCTTTCGTGGGCTAAAACCCACTTCATCGGATGCATGGAGTGGAAAATACAGTACGAAGATATCTATACAGAGTAAATGAAAAGTTGGCAACCCCATCTTTGTGTGTGTGTGTGTGTGTGTGTGTGTGTGTGTGTGTTCCTACTGTATTTTCCACTCCATGCATCTGATGAAGTGGGTTTTAGCCCACAGAAGCTTATACCCTAATAAATTTGTTAGTCTCTAAGGTGCCACAAGTACTCAGTGTAGCAATAAGTATAACTTGGACTAAAAGACAAAAATACACCTACTAGGTAGAGACTACATGAAAGCTGGTGGGGAGCCCTCATTAGGGTTCATGGAAAGCACTCCAGTGAGAAGCTTGGGATTCTTTCAAGTATTGTTAATACAGATCACCACTCCTGACCTGTATCTACACACTCCACACCAAGCCAGAATTCTCCAGCCCATTAATGCAGGCTTTCTGTTGTGCCATGGAAAGGTACAGGGCCGCTTGGAAGGAACTAAGGATGTATATACATACACCAGAACTCCTCCTCATCCCTCAGCCTCTAACCAAAAGGTTCAGTTTGCTTCCCCCTCCAGCTATGCCTAGTTCCACTGTAAATAGATAAACTCTGTTTAGTGTTGATTTGTATTTCTTTGCTAGGGATTTTGGTTCCAGGAACTATTTTGCGTGATACCAACCTTCTTCCAAGGATGGAGGCTCTGGCAAAAGTTTAAAGAATGCCCATTTTCTAACCTTAGATTTCCAATCTGTCCCGCAGGCCCAGTGCCTTTAGAGGCTTGAGTGAAGCCTGTTTGCTTAGCTAGTGCTAAATCCGCCCTAAATTTACACCCTGAGTAGGCAATGATCAGCCTCTAATCTCATCCATGCTGAGGGAGGAGGCCCCAAGAGCTTCAGGTGGATTTGGAGTTGTGACCAGCTTTGGCTCTCCTTCAAAATCCCAGCCTCAGCTTGTCATGGTCATGGATCTACAAGGTTTGGTGTCTGCCCCAAAGTGTAACCAGCTCCTTGGGGGCTGAAGGGGTAACTCCCCAGGATCCAAACAGTTCCACAGGGAAAGGCCCATGCCTCCATGACTCCAAAATGGCCTTTGGGGGCCAGGGATCCATATTTTTCTGTGTGGCTTCCTGCACCAACCCCAGCTGAGCTAGGCCCCTGTGAGAGGCTTGTTCTTCACCCCTGGAGGGAGCAGTGCTTTGATAGATATTTGCAGCAACATCAAGCCATCCCCTGGCATACCGCATCTGAAAGCCCAGAGGTCAGCATCAAGAAGCAAAGGTTAAGACAGAGTTCAGATGCGAGCATCAGGGGTCCCTGAGTCATGGTGCTCTAGGAACCATCTCTGCTTCCTTTCTCTCCCTGTTCTTTGTCCCCATCCCAGGGAAGAGCACAGCCATGTGGTGCCTTTCCCCTTTCCTCTCCAGCATGGGGCCAGTTTGCCACCCAGTGGAAGTGGGGAGAATGGTGGTGGCTAGGTGGGGTTTCCTTTGTGTGTTCTGCATCCTCCATTCACAGGTGTAGCCTTTATTCAATTTAATGGTGCTTATCTCCAGACCTGGCCCCTTCCCTTTGCACTTAGTGCATAGCACTATAAAGTCCAGAGAGAAACTGAGGTGTGCATAGAAATAAAAAAAAATACCAAAATTCCCACATTCATCAGTCACCAAGTGTGGCTGTAGGCCACAGGAGGCTTTGGCTTTAGTGCCATGCAGAATCGCATCTGCCTCCCTCTTTCCTGGATTCTAACCCAGCATGAAGGTTCTACTTTGCTAAGTTAGTAGTACAGGAGGTCTGGCAGATACTGCTAGAGAATTGGAAACCGTGAGTAGGAAAATCCTGTGTAGCAGCAAGGGGAAAGTTTTCTATTTGGGCAGCACAGATAGAAATAGACCATCTCTGTCAGCACCTGTCCTGGGCACTATGAACTGTAAGGCAATAGGACTGCTCAGTAACTTCCCTTAAAGTTAATCTCTCAGTGACTGGCATATTGTATTCCAGGGGAAGAAGTTTGTTTGTCCATGCTTGCCTCACCGCATTTGAAAGGGGCCATTTAACATCCCGCCTCTGTGTTCCCAATGCCCTTGAAAGGCTTCTCCCTCATCCTAGGCAAACTGCTGGTGTCTATTTCAATCTCAAGGAGAATGTTCTGTCCCTGGCTCTGAAGCCTGCATTCCTTGTGACAGCGCTGGTCAGGAGAGTCCCAGAGCTCCAGGCTGTAGTGACTAGCCCTGCTTAGGGCATGCTTCCCAAAGATGCAGTGGTGCTGCAGCCTCCTGCTGAAAGTGGCCTCAGACTTCAAGCTGAGTAAGACCAATGTACTGTGGGGTTGGTCAGGCTGTCAAGGCTAAGATGCTGGAGGTGCCCTTTTAGCTACTAACCTAATGGGACAAAATCCTTCATTAAATCTCTCCGATAATTCTTGGGTTAGTCATGGGCGGAAATATCTCGGGAGAGAGGGGTATGTATGGGCCATCTACAGGAGCTGTCCTGTATTACTTCTCCTGACAAACTCCCTGCTATTCACCCGTTGCTGTGAAGAACAGGGGGAGGGGTCTGTTGGAATTACTTAGAGGGGTATCATCTCAATCAGCCTCATCAGCTGCTGAACTTTACTGTTTGATTGCTGAGAAATGGTGGGGAGAATTTTTCCTCTTCCACCTGCTGCTTTTTGCTTTATGGCCCTGGGATTCCTGTAGTTTTATTGAAAAGTTAAATGTTTGGTGGTGTTACCTGCCTTTGCAAACATGGCTCTCCTTTTGGGGTTGCTCTGGTATGACCACAACCAGCGTATCAGCAGTAACTGCTGGAACACATCCATCCCAGTGCTGCACCTTTGAGCACTCAAGAACACACTGAAGTGGCCTGATCTTCAGACATGCTGGTCACCAGCATCCTATACATCCGAAAACCTTGGCCCCAGGGTATTGTCCTCCCTGCTTTCTACTTGTCCCAGATGGGTTGAGTTACACATTTCATTAGTTTAGAGCTAAAGCTGTTTGTCAATAAGCCATCTCCCCTCTAATGTCTGAAACTATTTTGATGTATATGTCATTAGGAATCCATTTAATGTGATCTTCAGGACCATTATTTTTTTAAACTCCGCTAACATGCCTCAGTGCTAATCTGTAGTCACCTGTGTTGGCTGCATGCCCTAAACTAACCCTAGTTAGAGTATATACACACAGTAACACAATAACATGCTTACTTCTCTACCAAGTGCGAACCTCTGCTGTGTAAGTCAGACTCTTCCCAGAGGATGCATTTGCAAGTGACTGTGCTTCACTACTCACTTTGCTATTCATCCATTGTTGTGAGCTGGAATAATAGCCGGAGATGCAGTCAGGCACCCATGAGGTGCAGTGGGGTATCTTGCACACTGACTGCTCTCACTGAACTTGGTTTTGTTCAGAGTCAATATTGTATGAATGTTAACAATCAGTTTAAAGAAACAGGTCTTAGCTGAATTCAGAGTTATAAGGCTCTTCTATCACTGCCTTTTAATTTTGGCCATGCAAGTGTGATATAACATTTTTCAGTTTCTTTGGGGGGAAGAGGGGCGGGGATTGTTGTAGGGGTGGTGGTACCTGGCCTTGTCAAATACCAAAATAAGGGCTTTTAAATGTATGCAACTCCCCTTACAGAAGGTGAATGTGTTTGTTTCCCATATAATGTATAGGTGGAGAGGGCCCTGTACACATGGCCAAGAAGCCCTTTGCAAAAAACTTTTGCATCTTTCTTTGTTCGGTCAGCTTCATAGATTTTTTTTTTTTAAGGCCACAAGGGACCACATTGATCATCTAGTCTAACCTTCTGTATATCACAACTTATAGGATTTCACCCAGGAGTTCCTGTATCCCACCCAATAACTGCTCTTTGAGGTAGAGAATAGAGAGAGAGCACACGCGCCAGTCTGGATTTAAAGTTGTGCAGTTTAGCACTTTCACTGCACATTACACAACAAAGGCCTCTCCAAGGCTGCTAAGCCTTGAAGAAGGGATTCATGGGGTTTGTTTAGCTTTCTAGTTTTTTACATTAGTAACTTGGATGAGTGGGTACCATTTTTCTGGAAGGATACTGTGCCTGAATTAAGATCTTTTTATTGTGTTAGCAGCTAGAGGTTTCCCAGCATGGATCAGGGCTCTATTGGGCTAGGAATGGGATGTTTGTTTTTTTTTTAATATTCCTATCCCAAAGAGCTTCCAACCTTGGCATATAACGAGACAACAGGTGTATTCAACAGACAAATGAAGGGGGGGACAAGGTGACAGTGAAGAGACCTTGTTTAGTATAATGAATGCCACTGGCAGCACCCAAACTGTCTAGTGGAGCTAATCTGCTGGAGGAGAGAGGTTTGGGCTCAATTTTTTTTTTTTTTTTACTCTATCATTTAAATGCCTAACAAACACCACCACACCTTAGGTGGGAGAGTGGCTGCTGGCTTCTCCAAGGCACAGCTGCTATTTCTAAAGTTTTATAAAAAAAAAAAAGTTGGAATGTCTGATGTTTCTGAGGTGGTAATGGAGGAGGAGCAATCGCTAACCAAATGCCTCTTTTCGTCCCTTGGTAAATTACTTTTTAAGTAGAGCCTGTAAAAGCAGCTGCTGATGAGGCGTCACTGTGACTTCCTCCACTTCAGCCCAATGTGGAGGAGAGGAAACAGGCACCAGCCTCAGGGAGTGGAGCTGTGGGAGTGAGAGTCTGGGCTGGATTTAGGGACAGGCAACCCAGGTGGCCGCATGGAGTTCCGAGCTTGGCGGGCGCTGGGCTCGGGATGCTGTTTCTGTTGTTAGCAACAAAAGGGAAAATAGAATGTTTGAAGTAACATTTCAGGTATTCTGTATGTGGATCCATTTTTTACTAACCACCTAGAATGTTCTGGAACTTTGTAGAATCTCATGGACCCTTCCAGACTGTGAGAACTACATTTTCCTGGAACCTCCTAGAATGTTGTCAGCCATGCCCTCGTGGGTATACAAGGGGCAGGGCGTCGCCAGTCAGTGAGTAAGAACGAACTGAAGTGAGAGCCCAGCTGCAATATTGTGAACCTTGTGTAATTGTGAAAGCATACTTGTGTTTTAAGACTTGAAGAGTGTAAGTAGTGACTATATGACAGGGATAACTCATGCATGCAAATTGTGCATCAAAGCCATGAAATGGGCTACAAATGCAATAAAAAATAAGGTATTCAAAAGTTTAACAAATGAAGTGTGGGCCACTGAAGACGCTCCTCGCCTGGGGCACCATTTGGTCTAGGGTCAGCCCTGGTGAGAGGAAAAGAGAACCAGCCGGCAATTACACCAGCTACGAGTGGCCCATCCAGCTGGTTCTGTCAGTCATATTAGTACAAGCCCTATGTAGGCAACTAGGAGCAAAGTGGTGAAGGTGGCATAGATGTCGCTGAGGATTTCACTTGGGCGGCAGGCAGTGACAGTACTAACCCATTGGTGGCTCTAAGCAGGAATATTTTTGGGGCCACCCCACCCACAACACATACTATTAATTAATAGGGGTCCCCCGGGAGCTGCTTGGGGCCCTAAGCAATGTATCGTCTGCTTATGCCTAGCACCGGCTCTGGCTGCAGGACCTTTTTATTGTCTTCCTTTGGAGTTCGATTAAAATGTTACCTCAGATAGATCAATGTTAGACAAAGCAGAAAAGACAGGGGCTGTAACAGAGCCATTTCAATTCATTTTGCTGTGGAGAAAAGTCCTCAAAACTACATAGCAGGTGAGAGAATGAAATAGTTAAACATCTTGTCTATGAATACTGAAATAGGACACACCTATTCTTGAAATACATGTCCACATACTGACTTGTGCCTAACAGTGTAAATCACGACCACTTTAGTTTTTGGTTCCAGTTTGTGTGTAGACAAGGCTTGACAAACACTTTCTCATAAACCCTTATGCTTATTCTTTTGTGTCTGCTTTGAACATGGACCTGGAAAAGTCAGGTTTCACATCTGCTATCTCAACTGCTCTTGGTCTATTGTGCAATAAAATGTTACGTTGTTTAAAGAATGCCTCTTCCTTCAATTCCATCCCCTCCAACATGTCTGCCATATCATGCACACCATCCCTGTAAGTCTTCTGATGTGGTCAGCCTGGGGGACCCCAAAAATGTCCTGGGAGCCTGGTAGTTCCCTGTCATGCTCCTCCGCATCCTGGTCTTCCCTACTGCCCCTCCTTATCATCCAGCATTAATGTTGCTGGCCTCTCACTGTCCTTGAGTGTTGGCTGGACTGGGTGGAGAGGCGCAGTCTCCATGTTGAAGGGGCCTGTCTTCCGCCCACTCTGGACTGGTTATTCTGGTCCTTGATCATATAATTTTGTCTTGCCATCCTTAGTTTTTGCGTGGCATTGCAGGCCAGTTGGATGATAGTCTTCTCTGAGATGTACTATTTAAATGCATCTGTAGAAGGGGAAGAGTTGCTTGCTATGGAGATTGCCAATGAACTGCGGTGTGTTTGCAGCAGTATTTGTATGACTAAGTGACTTTCAGCCAAGCTGCGCCCTGGGCAGTGGAGTGCAGAAAGTACACCAGATAGACCAACTGGAGAGTGACTAGTGCATTGTGGGACAGTGCTTAGCAGACTTTCTGAACTAGTCACATTAATCTCTAACTGCACTGGTTTAACTGAGTAACTTTAGGACACCATTAACTTCCCAGACAATTGATGATCCTCAAAGGCATTTTTCTATGCATTTTTATAAGAGGTCATAAACTTTAGACAGTTATGTCGATGTTAGATTTCTCAAGTCCAGGCCTCCACACACGATCCCACACTGGCAGAGGGCTTGCCTGGCATAGATAGACCCTAGGAAAGTAAAAAGATGGGGGAAGGGACTGTCTGGTGTATTTTCTGCATTCTGCTGCCAGAGCTAAATCAGACAGTAGCAGACACAAAGCACCCAGAGCAGCATGGAACCATTTCCAAGACCAGCTTCTCTCCAACAAGCTTAAATTCTGCCTAAATAACTGGGTCATCAGAACTGTCCTGTCCATACTAGCATCCGTACCACTAGAAACCCCAAAATCATGAGTCAGGCCCCTCACAGTGTGAACTAGGCGTAAGGCAAAATAGCTAAAGCCACCTCTGTGCTGCATGAACAATCAGAACATTTTTGTTTTGTTTTTTGAAAGCACAGCATTTTCCCCAAGCTAATTCAGCAGGTTGCATCAAGTCTACAGAGTCAAATACCTACACACAAGAAATGAAATTCATGCCTCTTTTCCCCAGAGCGCTGCGTGTGTTCTGTCAGTCACAGGATGTAGCCGCTGCCTTGTGGTGGGGAGTGGGAGATGCATGACATCGATTCCAGGAAATGGCTCCATCCGGCCAGGCCTCTGCTATTCCAGCACAGGCCCGACCACTGCAGGGATGGGTGGGGGGCAAACATGCCCTCCCCTTCCCCCAGCTTTTTACTCTCCCAGGGTTTCTCTCCCTCGGTGCTGTTACACAGCCTAGACCGTCTTAAGCAATGTTTTAATGTGTTTGCACCACTGCATTCCTGGTCTCCCATAGCAGCAGGGGAGGTGTGGTTACTTCGATAGCCCCTCTGTAGTGGGCTCTGCGATACTTTCCTTTGGGTAACGCACTCTATTGCTTGCAGGGATTTACACACACACACACACACACACAGTTTTGTGAACTAGTTACTGTTGCCAATTTAGTGATTGTTTGGAAATTTGAATTGAAATTGAAACATGAATACACACTTTCATATGATAAATACGTGTATCTGAAAAAAGTATGATAGATTTGAAAAGTATGAACATAGACTAGCTTCTTTATACAGCTGTTGTTTTTTATGACAACGTCAGTGCATTCATTTCGGTGATGTTGGCCAACCTAATAATTTCAAATGATGATTTGTAAGCAAAGTCTAAATGAGCTCTCCCTGACAGCTAGTGATGAGCTGGGGGCTGGAGGGAGAGGCTTCAGGACCAGATTGTATTTACATTCACACCTAATCTACCTAGGTATCCAGCAAACACTGCTGTGTTGCCCAAGTGATAGATTTTGGCTGGGGTTGGGTTACAAATCACTTGAATGCGGTGGGGGCGGGGGGGGGGATAGGAAATGTTGTTCTTATTGTTTGAGTAAAGGGCAGTAGAACTGTATTTAGCCTGTGCTGATTGAGGGCATCAAGGGACAGGTGTTTTGATTGATGGTCTACCTGAGTCACAAGTACTATTTGACCTGCCCATCTCCACTGTTTAAAGACAGAGCTGATTAGGCTCCATAGATCAGGGGTGGGCAAACTACGGCCCGGTGGGCACATCCAGCCCTTCAGATGTTTGAATCTGGCCCTCGAGCTCCTGCCGGGGAGTGGGGTCGGGGGCTTGCTCCGCACTGCTCCTGGAAGCAGCGGCACATCCTCACTCTGGCTCCTACACGTAGGGACAGCCAGGGGGCTCCGCACACTGCCCCCACCACAAGTGCTGCCCCCACAGCTCCCATTAGCCAGCAAACGGGGCCAATGGGAGGTGCAGGGGCAGTGCCTGCAGACAGGGCAGTACGCAGAGCCACCTGGCTGCACCTCTGCGTAGGAGCCGGAGCGGGGACATGCCGCTGCTTCCAGGAGTTGCTTGAAGTAAGTGCCGCCCAGAGCCTGCACCCCTGACCCCCTCCTGTGCCCCACCCCCCTGCCCCAGCCCTGATCCCCCTCCAAACCCCTCGGTACCACCTTCCTGCAACCCAGAGTCCTCACCCCCCACCCGTGCCCGGAGCCCCCTCCCGCATCCTGAACTCCTAATTTCTGGCCCCACCCCAGAGCCTGTACCCCCTGCCAGAGCCCTCACTCCCTCCCGTATCCCAACCCCCAATTTTGTGAGCATTCATGGCCCACCATATAATTTCCATACCCATATGTGGCCCTCGGGCCAAAAAGTTTGCCCACCCCTGCCATAGATAATCTTTTGTTTTGTTAAGTGACCACTACAGCTGAAATCACTGATAATCAGGTCTAAGTGCTTAGACCTGCTGTGGGACGGTGTTTCTGTGGAAAAGGCAGCCCAGTCTGCACTAGCAGCGAGGTTCCCCCACTGAGAGCTCAGCTGAAATCACTGAGAGCTGGGTGGAACCTCAAGAGACCAACTCCTGTGAACTCATGTGAAAGCGCCTCTGAACTCTGAGTCTCCGCTGACCAAGAACAACCCCGGTGAGTGTTAATGAGGCTGTTAAGAATGCTGGAGACACAACACAGTTCATGCGAACAAACATGGCTATGGCATCATACTTTCTATTTAAGCAAAAGATACCACACACTACAAACTGGAGGCCAATGTTAAGTGCATTTTCACTTGCTCATCCTGAAGTTGAACACTGGTTCTGAACAAGACCAGCAAATGCTCACTGCCTTTCTGCAAGAAACTCAACTGACTGGCTAGAAGCATGTGGTGCAACAGTGAAAGACTCAACAGTTGAAAAAGTGAAGAACTCTCTCACCACATTCAAAAAATTTGCATACATGGCTGATGAATGCACCGATGCAAATGGGCATCAAGTATTAAGTCATTGTGTAGGTTATCTTGATGTCAGTGGTAGGCCAGTAGATGCATTTCTAGATGTTCAAGTTATAGAAGACACATTGGCTGCATCTGTGACAACCCACATCTTAGAAGAGTTAAATGCTTGTCAATTGGACCCCAAACATGGCTGCTTGTGCATTTGATGGAGCTGCAAACTTCTCTGGAAGACATGGTGGAGTCAGGGCCGGCTCTGGCTTTTTCGCCGCCCCAGGCGAAAAAG
>NW_020664598.1:1033827-1036229 GCF_002925995.2 Terrapene triunguis | reverse complement strand
GACAACTGAAAAAGTACACAGACTTGATTCTTTAAAATCTACAACAGTGACTTCTAGATTCTACTCAACCTCTACGTAGCTTTTACAGATGCCTGTCCTATAAAACACTGACAGTTGAGTGGAGTGAGGCACTACCAGCAATGGGGCTGCCATGTGATTAGGACAGAATAGAGAATTTGAACACAGAGTTCAATATCATACGACGAATGAATGAAGATTTGACTTCAACTTCTTTTTTATCATCACTAGTGGCTCGAACCGATCTTTGTGTTCTGTTTCCTGGGATGAAAGAAGTAGGAATTCATCTCTTGCTACTCCCAGTCACCATTGAATAGAATTTTGTGTTCTGAAAGAAGCCGCCTTCTGCCTGATCATGTGAATGAACTAATGAGCATATCAATTGAAGGAATGGAAGTACCGGACCCATGAGAAGCCACCAAAGATGAACGCATTGCATTCAAGAAGTTCATTAACAGAGTTGTGCAAAATTATAACAAGAAACCAAGAAGGATGTAGCTGTAGTGCTTCATAGAAGGCTTGAGTAGCCAACTTTAATTTGTGTGATGATTTTAAAACATGAGTTAAATCAAATAAAATAGTCATGAAACATTTTTCAGTTTTTACTATGGTGCCATAGTACCATACCCCTCTCCCCGTAAAATCGAACATCTCCCCTAATTTCAGTTCCTGGGGGAAACACTGCATGCTTGAGTGCAGTCTGTTGGGGGTAGGAGGGAGCACACATCTCAGGGCTTGTTTTAATAGGAATGTGCTGCATTGGGTTTCAGTGAGGGCTCCCTCTGCGATGGTGGTGGAGGTTGGTGGCTCCCGTCCCCAGTGTTGTTTGGCTGCACACAGGCAGGGGCGAATGCCCATTGGCTGTGCAACCTGGGGGTGAGTGATGGGGCTGTGGTGGCAAGCTGGCTGGTGACACCGGGAGGGATAAGTTGAGTGTGTGGCACTGATGACACCTGGGCGTGACGCAGCACTTCTGCGCTTCTCCCCGCCCAAGAGATGCACATGGCCGGGAGCAGCCGGATGCAAAGGGGAGAGGTGAGGATATTAGGGGACCCCCTTTCCATTGGAGGAGACAACCCCTGCCTTGTCAATCCTGGGAGAAGGGGCAGGGCCATCTGCCCACAGAGAGAGGGAGGGACCCTGGGGAAAATCCATATCTAGTGGGCTGTTGGGCATTCCCCCCACCCCACAGGACCCACACTTAGGGCAGCACAGTGGAGCAGAGGGTCCAGAAGATTTTTATTTTTTTTTTAAACATTTGGTGCTTTGCATTTTCCTGCTGGTTTCTGAGCCTGGTGGGGGTTACCCTCCCATCACCTGGTCAAGCTCTTTTCTGCATGTGGGAGGCTGAGGAAGTTCCTTTTATGTTTGTTTGATTTTTAAATGAAAGTGGAGCCCCTCGGGCTTCAGGAAGATCACCAGATGTTGCCAGAGCCACCATAAAATTGCAGGAGTTGGCAACATGGTTAACTCCCGTTTGTACCTTTTAAAAATCTCCCCGCCTGTGTGATGAGGCCTTTCTCTCACCCTGCAACCTAACTCTGGGGGTTGGATTTAGGGAGGCGGATGTACCATTTAAAGTGTGGGGGGGATATAAATTTGCCTCCCTCTGCCTGACCTGCCTTTTCCCCTCTCCAGTGCACTACCATCCACCCAGGATCCTGACAGCCCTGGCCCAGGAGCCACTCCACCCCTCCCCCTCCCCCACCTCCTTTAGTGCTTCCTTGCTAAAGAAGCAAGGAATTGCTGAGCCAGTCTCATTGTTTAGATGCTTAGAATCATTCTCTGTCCCGCTCCCTGTGTTGCGTATTTTAGAACCACCACAGAGCACTTAGACGTCTTACCTGGTATCTGAGCTGCCCAGATAATCTATTCTGCCCAGGGAGTTGAACCAGAACCAGAAAAACAGTTCAAACTGGTGTTTAAACTGGAACTGAACTGGAACCATAATTTTGTTCTACCTACTGATCTGGAACTAGAACTGGAACTGAACTGAAAAAATATTTGGTTTACTGATTAAAATAAAGTTTCAGTATTTTTTCAGCTCTATATTTTAAAAACTACTGTGAGCTTATTTTCATTATAAAACAAAACAACATAACAAATAGGCGTGTGGTTGCTACCAGAAAGGCCTGCCCCAGTATAATGAGACAAGAATAGTGGTGCACAAATATTTCCTGTCACGCTCCCCCCCCCCACCATTAATGGAATCTGTCTGCACCTCTCCCCACCATTACTGCCCAGCCAAGGATTCCTCAGCAGCGGAGCTTGGGCTGAAGGTGGAGCTGGGGATGGGGGAGGAGGTGGAGCAGAGTGGATCTGGTCAGGGGGCGTAGAGAGGAAATGAGGCAGGGCCGGCTCTGGCTTTTTCGCTGCCCCAGGCG
>NW_020664598.1:992258-1033727 GCF_002925995.2 Terrapene triunguis | reverse complement strand
CCCCGGCGGCCAGGGCGCCGGGGGCAGGGCGCCGGGGGGGAGGGCGGCGAGCCCCGGCTGGGGCTCAGCTCTCCCCCTCTGGCGGCCAGAACGCCGGGGGCAGGGCAGCGAGCCCCAGCTGGGGCTCGGCTCTCCCCCCCGGCGGCCCGGCTCGGCTCTCCCCCCCGGCGGCCGGGGGGAGGGCGGCCAGAGCGCCGGGGGGAGGGCGGCGAGCCCTGCTGTGGCCCCGCTCTCCCCGGTGGCCGGAGCGCCGCGCCGCCGCCCCCCTCCAGGTGCCGCCCCAAGCACCAGCTTGGGTGCCTGGTGCCTGGAGCCGGCCCTGAATGAGGGCAGAGCAGGGCTGGGGGTGGAGCAGGGAGCAGAGTGGAGCTGGGGATGGGGGTGGATCTGGCCTGGAGGTGTAGCATGACTGGGGGCTGAATGGGGTTGGGGATGTAGTAAGGCTGGGAGCGGAGCAGGTCTGGAAGTGTGGCACTCCCTCCCCACCCCCAGTGGGGACTGGCCTAGGCCCCGCAGCACACCACCCTGCGGCCCCCCCCCCGAATATTCCTACACACCAGCCTAGGGGGAACGTGCCTCACAGTTTGGGGCTCACTGGACTAGAAACAGGCCAGCCCGCAAGAATAGGGAGGGTATTGCTTAATTTTAGGAGGTTCATATTATTAATTTGGATATTATAGGTTATAGGCTCGTCAAATAATCTGATCAGAAGATAAGGTTCTTGTCCCAGAAGCAGGCTACCTAGAGTTTGCAAGGACCCTCGGGATGTAAGACAGGACACTCATACTGAGACAAATGTAGCCTTTTATTGAGCTAAATGGAATAATAATCAAATCGTAATCAAATGGTAAAATAATCAGAGTTACAAATGCAATAATATAGTCCTAGAAAGATGTGTGATATTATATACTGTAAAGCTTTTGATTACTATACTTACACCCATCCCTGATAACCTGGCAGTAAGAGACAAAGGACCAGCCTCACCTCTAGCATGCCAAGAGAGTTCGGGTCCAGGTTCCTCAGTTCTTGAGTGGGAGGTGCAGAGCTTAGGAGAAGCTAAAGACCTAAGAGCTAAAGAAGCTAACTTAGTTCTTAATTGTAAGTTTAAGTCAGTAAAGTACGTTAGTTAAGTAAAACACTAACAGACTAATAGACAAAGAACTAACGAAGCTGCCTTGGCCCGGTGGGTCACACCTCTTATAGGGCTTGAACACCTGAGTCCCCGCTTCTATGTCCAAACTTGGTTTCCTCAGCCACAATACGTTAGGTTACACTTACTCCATAGGCTGGCATGTTTGTACATATTGATGACATATGCATACATATTAATGACATTAGATCATTCTCACATTTGTTATTTCTGTCCTCCTCAGTTATATCAGTTATTTCCTTGTGGTGGACCTGTTACGTTTAAAGAGGATATGAACTTAGGAAGCCCCTTATGCCAACCTGCTTCAATGCATCCTTTATCTATCTATGTTAAAGGTCACAGCCATATATGGACCTTATGCTTTAACTCATCACCACCTATCTGGGTGAAACGTCCCAAACAGATGTAGGCAAAATTTGCCTTAGCTCAACTTACAGGATGTGGCCTGTAGGTCCCTTGTGTTACAGCCAGAATACTTTAATATAAACCTATTATAACCTGTTATAAGAAAATAATAGGGACAGTTACAATGCCATATTCCACCTTGTGGGGTGGAGGAAGGGTATCGTAAAGGTGAGACTCAGAGCCCTGATGTGTTTCTGGAAGGTACCCCGGTACCATGGATATATATTCGCCATCATTAATATTTGGTACCTGTCTAGGTCTTTGCCTATACTTCTTGGGTTTATACTGCATGCATCCTAAAACAATGCAAATAACCCCTATTGCAATTCCTTGGGCAATAACCCATCCTTTTAACCCAACATCCTTCCCGGGGGTTATTGAAGACTCATCACCTTCATTAATTAATTGAGTAATACCTTAGCTTTAGCCATATTGTTAGTAATTTGTCTGAGGTGGGTCTCCTTACGAGCCAGTAATGACTTTAATTGTAAGCTTAGCAGAGGAATATAGACAAGAAATGTGGGTGTACTTTGAATAGTTAAATCCTAATAGGCTGGGTCAGACTGAATGATGGTGATGTTTTCAAAAGTGGGAATAGGGGAAATTGCTTGGTTCCCTATCAAAGTAGGTTGCTTTGGAGTAAAACAAAAATTTGGGTCTGTGACAGGACACACCAAGGGACCATATTGGTACCTCTTTTGATTGGTTACCACGCAAAATTGGCCATTTCCAGCATAGGTCACCCTCTCCGTCAGAGTCTTCCACTTGGTCAGCGTCACCAGGCACGGCGATGATGATGAATTATTCCGTAATTCTTCTCCCTGTAGTCCACAAAGGACAGTGTCTGTCTCAAACACATAACATCTACAGATGTACCAAGGTCCTTTTTCAGAGCAACAGGCCATCTGTGGAATTTTCCAGGTTCAAGCTGAAGTGTGATGGACCACCAAGGGAGCCACATTGACGCGTTCACTGTAGATGTCATCTTCAAGGTGACTTATAGAATGAACAGCCACCAATTGCCTGTACACATCCTTGTCTCGGTCAAACACTGGTAACGAGATCATGTATGAGACATACAAGGATCATGTCATTATACAATCTTTAGAAAGAGAACACCTGTCTCAGTTGGGGTGAGGTGTGTCAGATCCCAGCTGTCTCATTGTACCTACTGATAAATGCTGGCACAAATCCAAACACATGGATCGCTCCTTTCCCGGCCTTTGAAAACATTTGGGGCAATACCAACTCAACAACTGGTGATCTTTTTTTATTACGTCAGGAACCTTTCCCAATCTTAGAGATTGTAATGCATCAGTGATTGTAGTTACAACATACGTTCCATACGCAGGGCAAATAATCTCTTTCCCTATACATTGATCCTCGTGCTGATTGTTGTTTAAAATGACTAGCTGGTTCATTTTAAATTGTACTTCTGGAGGAATTATGTGCCTTTGCACATGTGCAGAATTTATCTCTCCTGCAGATTTCTTTGCTTTCCCCCAGAAAAATTACCTTCTGACAGGGAAGCAAAGGGAAGCTACAAGAGCGGTCACATGACCCTTCCCAGCAATATGTTTTGTGGGCCCAGGGCAGCCTGCAGAGAGGTAAATAACTGTGGGGCAGGAGGCAGGACTGGAGAAGACCCAGCTGGTGGCTCCTACCCTGCACCGGGCTCAGCTGCTGGACCTGGCTGGGCTGGGGAGGATGGGACTTCCTCTGCACGGCATCCGGGGCTGGGTCAGACCCAGATTTCTCCCCCACTGCAGAAAGCTCTGCAAAGTCCCCTCATCCTGCTCCCGCTTCCTGCACCTAGGGTGACTAGATCACCCAAGTCAAATATCGGGATGTGGGGGGAGGGGGTGTGGCGGGGGGGGGCAAAAAACAAAACAAAACACCCTTACTCCATAAGCGCTGGAGGGAGGCCCGGGAGACACAGGGGAAGCGCGGGGCCAGGGTGAGTGAGAGTCCGGCCTGGCCCCGAGCAGGCAGGACTCAGTCGGGCGGTAGGGAGAGGAGGGGGGCAGCCCGCGGGGCCAGACGGCAGCTGTTCTCCCCCCTGGGCAGCGGGACTCGGGAGCAGCCGCTGCTGCAGCTCCCACTGCCGCGGGGGAGGAAGCGTCCGATGGCCAAGCTCGGCAGCTGCGGCTCTGGCGCCCGGGCCTGAACCCCCCGAGCCCGGGCCTGCTGTGGCGACCCAGCGCGCACGCTGCGCCCAGCCCCTGGCCAGTCGCGTCTGGGCTGCTGCCCAGCTGGTGCAATCCCACAGCGGCCCCGGAGTGGGGGCAGCAGGCCCCAGCCCCCCCGTCCCCCGCAGGGCCAGGGGCTGGGCGCAGCGTGCGCGCTGCTAGGTCCCCGCAGCAGGCCCGGGTTCTGGCCCAGGCGCCAGAGCCGCAGCCGCCGAGCGTGGCCATCGGCCGCTTCCTCCCCCCGTGGCAGTGGGAGCTGCAGCAGCGGCTGCTCCCAAGTCCCGCTGCCCAGGAGGGAGAACAGCCACCGCCTGGCCCCGCGGGCCGCCCCCCTACTCTCCCTACCGCCCGACTGAGTCCTGCCTGCACTGGGGCCAGGCCGGACTCTCACTCACTCCGGCCCCGCGCTTCCCCTGCGTCTCCGGGGCCTCCCTCCAGCAACTGTGGAGGGAGGAGGAATGGTGAGCCTGGGAAGAGGCGGGGATTCGGGGAGGGAGCCAATGGGGGGAGGAGGGGGCGGAGTCGGGGCGGGGGGAGCGCGAGCGCTTCCGGGCTCCGGAGCATTTCCTTGTTTGTCCAGGGTCCCGACCGCACATTGGTCGGGACGCGGGACAAACAAGGAAATATCGGGACAGTCCTGATAAAATCGTGACGTCTGGTCACCCTACCTGCACCCATCGCTCCTCAGCTGCAGGGGGAGGGATCCCTGTACAGGGAGCTGCTCCCCTGTGCATCCAGACCCCCTCATACCCTGGTCCTCCTGCCGAGCCACACCCCACACACTCAGAACCCTCCTGCTGAGCCCCACTCCCCCTGCACCTGGACCACCTTGATGAGCCACCCACACCCTGATCTCCACCCCACCGAGACCCAACCAGCTGCACCTGGATCATCACCCCACTGAGCCCCACTCCCCCAGTATCTGGACCCCCCACTGAGCTCCCCACACCCAGACCCCCCTGCTGAGCTCTATCCCCCCCCCACAATCAGACCCCCCTCATTGAGCCCCAACCACCATCACCTGAACGTCCCTGAAGAGTCCCATTAACGTTGCACCCAGGACTCCCCTGTGCATCCAGATCCCCGTGCACCCAGATTGCCCCACACAAAACCCTCTCAACCCTCACCTGGATTTCCCCCACACTAAGCTCCTCCATACTTGGATCTTGCCTTGCTGAGCCTGCCTGCCCACACCTGGTGCATCTTGCACAGAGGGGCAGGGCCCTGGGGTGTTTCTGGGCCAGGCCTGGTCCTTGCGCTGTGTCAGGGTTGGGTGCAGCCTCACTGCCGAGTCTGTGTCCTGGGGGGAGCTGCACAGTGATCTCCCACCTCTGTGCAGCCAGTGGCCTGTGCTCCCCAATGCCATGCTGGAGCCTCCACATTTATTTGACAAATAAAATTTGAGAATTTTGAAGAATTTTAAAATATTGTGCGCAGAATTTTTATTTTTTGATTATTTGGCACAGAAGGCCCTCAGGAGTATACGTTGGGTATCATTAAATAGTTGGGTTATGTCACGCATGTTGTAAACAGTAAATCACTCTTCTTGTGCCAGGTTTCAGAGTGATAGCCGTGTTAGTCTGTATCAGCAAAAAGAACAGGAGTCCTTGTGGCACCTTAGAGACTAACAAATTTATTTAAGCGTAAGCTTTCTTGGGCTAAAACCCACTTCATCAGATGCATGCAGTGGAAAATAGAGTAGGAAGATATAGATGAAAAAATGGGTGTTGCCATACCAATTGTAACAAGAGTAATCAACTAAGGTGAGCAATTATCAGCAGGAGGGAAAAAAACTTTTGTAGCGATAATCAGGATGGCCCATTTCCAACAGTTGACAAGGTGTGAGTAACAGTATGGGGGGGGGGAAATTAGCATGGGGAAATAGGTTTTACTTTGTGTAATGACCCATCCACCCCCAGTCTTTATTCAAGCCTAATTTAATGGTGTCCAGTTTGCAAATTAATTCCAATTCTGCAGTTTCTCGTTGGAGTCTATTTTTGAAGTTTTTTTGGTTGGGGTATTGTGACTTTGAGGTCTGTAATTGAGTGACCAGGGAGGCTGAAGTGTTCTCTGATTGGTTTTTGAATGTTATAATTCTTGACGTCTGATTTGTGTCCATTTATTCTTTTGCGTAGAGACTGTCCGGTTTGGCCAATGTACATGGCAGAGGGGCACTGCTGGCACATGATGGCATATATCACATTGGTAGATGTGCAGGTGAACGAGCCCCTAATGGTATGGCTGATGTGATTAGGCCCTATGATGATGTCACTTGAATAGATATGTGGACAGAGCTGGCCCCCTACTGTGTCCTCAAGCCAGGGAGTAAGGGTTTGAGGATTTTATAACCTGCTGCTTATTATACCTGTGGAGGGATTCACCACCTCCTCCCACTTGTGGGTCCTTTGGGCTGTACTGAACCCAGTCAGCCACACAGCTAAACCACTGCAGAGAATTTTATAGGTCATCAAGGGCCCCAGCAAAGTACGCGTACCAACAGGACACTAATTTTACACTTGTTACATCACGTCATGGGTATTTTCAGTGTGGGCACCGGTGACCCTAAAAATAGTGTTTCACCCTGTTATGTTGTATTTGTTGCCTGTTTAATATAATTATTGTGTTGAATATATTTTTATGTGTTGTGTTATTTCTTGGAAGTCTCCAACTATCTGGCAAGTAAGTGGGGATTACTCGGTAGTTAGAATTTTCCGCCCAAGCTGCCCTGGTGACCCTGCCAGGAAGGAGCGAGGGGGGTGGAGCCACCGCCAAATAATTTCATAGACAAAAAAAAGAACAAAGATTCACCCTGCTGAGTGGGTGGCGGGATCCAAAAGAACCCAGACCTGTCCATCAAAACCTGTAAGCGGATTTCCATTAAAGAAGGTAACCAGGTGGAGAGGGGCGCTACATCAATTTGGTATTGTCCTCAGTGTAAGTGTTTTTGCCAAGCACCCCGAGAGTCCTCTCCCGATATAGAACTCTCTGAGTTCTCGGACCCTGTAGTCTGAATTGGACAAGAACCTATAAATCTTCTGGTCGGATGCGATCAGTGGCAAGCCATAACAGCTAACCCATCAAATTCAGGTCAACAGTGGCGGGCACCTCCGTCTCGGGGCCGCCCCCTATAGATAGCCGTGCCCACCAGGAACTCCTGTGCGGGGTGGCACAGAATATGAACCTGCAGGCTGAGGCGGTGATAGAGTTGGAGGACCTTATGGTGGACATCCTGGCACCAGAAGGACCATCCAGGGTCACTCTACCTCTCATCAAAACTATACAAGCCAATGCAAAGACCATTTGGCAGACCCCGGCCTCCATCCTTCCCACCGCTAAGGGTGTGGAGAGGAAGTACTTCATACCCTCTAAGGGGTTCAACTACCTGTTCACACACCCACAGCCTTGCTCGTTGGTAGTGTCGGCAGTAAATGAGAGGGAGAGGCAGGGTCAGCAAGCAATCTAAGGACGCCAAGCGCCTGGATTTATTTGGATGCAAAGATTACTTCATGGGGGGCTTGCAACTCAGGATTGCCAACCAGCATTGGGTCTTTGCTTTAGGTTAGACAGGATGACCACTCCAGCTTGTCCTGCGTGCTGGCTATGTTCCAATAGGGCTACTGTTTCTTTAAAAGATCTCTCTCCTACCATATACTCAGGGAGTAAGGTACTCCATAATGCTCAATTCACTGTGAGCTGTAGGATTTTAACCCAGTCTTCCCTTGGTAAGCCAAATACTTTCACTGTTTCTTGCACACGCTGTGCGTGCATCGCAACCGAAGAATCCTCCATCATCCCTACTTGCTTAGCTATCAAATCTAGGGTCTTAATATCTGTAACAACTGCCACGGGACAATTTGAATCAGAATCTGGGGTTCACCTCCCTGGATCAGGATGTGGGCGTCTTCTGCCTGGATCTAAATCTATGGTTTCTGGGCCTTGACTCCTCAATACAGGATATGGTGTTCTCTTACCCGGATCAGCACTTTCCTCATCAGAGCTATCAGAACTTTCCCCTGCCTATAATCCTGCGTGAGCAGGGTAACTCTCCATAAAACCTCTACATCCTACACTTAAGGCATCTCCACACTGACACAGGACATCCCTCAGTCCATTAAGACTGGGTGTTACTGGGTGTTCTACAGGTACACCAGGTGATACCAGCATATACCAAGGGGGTGAAGATGGTCCACGAAATTCTAGGGACCTAGGCAGTGCTGGTGATCACCCAAATGTCAATAAGTGCCCACCCGAAGGGGGTGGGTCTCTTGACCTATATGGTGTCAATATAACATTGGGTGGAGGAGCAGACGTGGCATCCCTTGGATGTTGTCTCTCTCTGTGTTGTAACCTAGAGATTACTACATCAGAGGCACTAGCTACTTGTGTCACCTGTGACACTGCATCTTCTAGTCCAGAGGATCTCAAACTGTGGTCCGCAGACCACCAGTGGTCTGCGAGCTCCATTCAGGTGGTCTGCAGATAGTTCCCTCTAAGATGCGTGCCTGGGCGGTTGCACATGAGAGAATGAAGGGCCACCTACCTAGTTAGTGGAGCCGCACAGGTGTGGTTCCACTAATTAGGTGCCTGGACCCTGGAGAAGACGCACATGTAAGGTGAAGTGGTGGCCTTGGGGGAAATAGGGGGTAGGTGGGAAGGGGTAGTGGGGTGAGAAGAGGGAGTGGGGGGAATTTGGGATGTGCAGGACTGCAGCGACCAGAGAAAGAGGCGACTTTCCCCAGCTCCAGGGCTGTGGCTCGGGGGCTGCTGCGGCGGGGAAGAGAGGGCACATCCCTCACATTAGAAAGGTAAGATTACTGATATTAAAATATCAGTTGTGTGCTTTTATTTGTAGAACAAAAAAAGTTTATTATTATTAAGGTTTTTTTTATAGCACTTTTATCCAAAGCACTTTACAATTGTTAGCTAACAGTATAAATAACATTTGGAAAGATCATTAAGTGGTCCGCCGAGACCTTCAGCAATTTTCACGTGGTCTGTGGGGAAAAATAAAAAACTTGAGAACCACTGGGCTAGTCCCTGAACAATCACAGTCTCTAAAGGCACCCCCTCTTCGCTAGTAGGGGCAGACACTAACAGAGGAGAGGATGGCTTCTCCCCCTTTGCCCCGCTCATCTTATCCTGACCTTTGCACCCCCAGTCACTTCCTCTAAGATGACACTTGACCCCACCTCCTGCTGTGCCACTCTGCGACTTCCCCTTTCTGTTTGCAGACTACGCCCAGCTGCTACTGCTAACTGACGCTCCCTGTGGCTCCTGAGACAGTCTCCGACTCCGCTCCTGAAGGTACCGTGTCAGCCTGTGCTAACTCTCCCGCCCTGCTTCTAGTCATTGGCCCCACAGGTTGCTCTATCTCCGTTGGCTCCACCATACCAACGGGAATGGGAACCGATGCGCCGGTCCTCTGATCGCTCTCACAATCTGTGTCACCATCTGTACCTCTGTGCTTGCTTCTTCTCTCAAGAAGCTTGCAGCGGCAGGCATTTTGTAGCCCTGCTATACTTGGCACTGTGTCCCTCGTCTCTCTCTCTAACACATCACAAACATTTTCCAACTCCCTGATTCTCTCCAAAAGCCGAGCCCGGTCTGATTTATAGCCCTTCAGCGACCTTCAGCTGGCAGCCGCTTGGTCCTGCCAACAGCGTGTTTCCTCTCTTGCTTTCTGTACCCGATACCTACTCTCTTCAAACTTCTCCTCTAACTCCTGCATCTTTTGAAAAAGTACTAATCGCTCCTCTGACACTGAATGTAGCCGATTTGTTAACTCCTTAATAGCCTTCTCTTTCTCCTCCAAAGCTTTCTGGGCTTTTCTGAGGGCCCGTCTACACTGGCAAGGTTACACTGCCGGAAGTTACAGCGCAGCTCAGAGAGGGCAGAAGGGAAACCGCTGTTGTATGTTCACACTGACAGCTGCCTGTGCAATAGTTAGAGGGAACCATGAGCGGCGTGTGAACCGCTGGCTGGGGGAGGCTAGCCCCCAGCCCTGCCCCTTCCGCTGGAGGCCCCAACCCTTCCACCCCTGCTGGAGCCAGCATGCCCCCCCCCCCCCCGAGCTGCCCCCCCCCCCCGGCCACCAGCCTAGTCCCGCAGCTAGACCCCAGCCCCAAAGGAGCACTGGGAGGGTGGGCGGCGCACGGCCTCAGTCGCCCCAGCTTTGGAGCGTGGGAAGGTGGCTGGCCCCACCCCCAGAGCACTGGGGTCTGGACTCGGAGCCAGAGGACTGGAGCCACAGCCGCACGCAGGGAGCATCATGGCAGGGGTATGCCTGGCTGTTTGGGGAGGCAAAGCCTCCCCCAGCCTATGCGACCCGCCACCCATGAACGGAACATTGCAAGGCCATGCAACACTGGCTAAAAGAGCTAGTGTGATCCTTGGCTGTATAAAAAGGGGAATATCAAGTAGGAAAAGAGCGGTTATATTATCTCTATTTGGCACTGGTGTGACTTCCACTGGAATATTGTGTTTGGTTCTACCGTTCGCAATTCAAAAAAAAGTTGATATATTGGAGAGGGTTCAAAGAAGAGCCACAAGAATGAGTAAAAGATTGGAAAACGTGCTTATAAGCAGCTCAGTCTATTGAGCTTAACAAAGAGATGTTTAAGGGGTGACTTGATCAGTTTAGAGCTACCTACGTGGAGAACAGAAATGTGACGAGGGTCCTTCAATCTAGCAGGCAAAGATATGACGAGATCCAATGGCTGGAAGTTGAAGCTAGACAAATCTACACTAGAAATAAGGTGCAAATTTAAATGACAGTAATTAGCCATTGGAACAATTTAGCACAGGTTGTGATAGATTCTCCATCACTGCAAACTTTGAAATCAAGACTGGATGTTTTCCTAAAAGCAGTGGTCTAGTTAAATAGACATTAATCCAGGGAAGTCCTATGGCCTGTGTTACACAAGAGGTCAGACTAGATGATCACAATGGTTCCTTCTGGCTTTATAATCAACAAAAAGGCCAATTTTCCCCCCTCCCCCCAACCACAGTCCATATTCCTTGTTAGTGACATGACCCCATTTGTATATTTATTGTGCCAGGTTATGTAGACAGCTGTTTAATTTTCAAAATGTTTTGTCTCTTTGCAGGATTACGACCTGTGCATCACCTGTTATAACACTAAAAACCACGACCACAAGATGGAGAAATTGGGCCTTGGCCTAGACGATGAGAGCAACAACCAGCAGACTGCAACCACCCAGAGCCCTGGTGACTCTCGCCGCCTGAGCATCCAGCGCTGTATCCAGTCCCTTGTCCATGCCTGCCAGTGTCGTAACGCCAACTGTTCACTGCCGTCCTGTCAGAAGATGAAGCGAGTTGTCCAACATACCAAAGGCTGCAAGCGCAAGACCAACGGAGGGTGCCCTATTTGCAAACAACTCATTGCTCTTTGCTGCTACCATGCAAAGCACTGCCAGGAGAACAAGTGCCCTGTGACCTTTTGCGTCAACATTAAACTCAAGCTTTGCCAACCGCAATTTCAGCACCGTCTACAGCAGGCCCAGATGCTCCGAAGGAGGATGGCGAGCATGCAGAGGACCGGTGTGGTAGGTCAGCAGCAAAGATTGCCTTCACCAACCCCAGCCACACCAACAACTCTGCCAGGCCAGCAGTGTAGCCCATAGAGCTAGTTTAGCCTTTTATTATATTTAGCAGTAACGCAAGGAACCTACAGGCCTGTACCCTGTAAGACATTAGCTTAAGCAAGATAGGCCTACTATGCTACGCTATTCTTATTCTATGTCCCTTGGCATAGATAAATGGCCTGACAAGGAGAAAGTTTTCTATATGGGCAGCATGGATAGAAAGAGACCATCTATCCGTGTCAGCACCTGTCCTGGGCATTATGAACTGTAAGGCAATAGGGCTGCTCAGTAAATTCCCTTAAAACTAATCTGTCAGTGATTGCAGCATATTGTATTCCAGGGGAAGCAGTTTCTCCATTGAAAGGGGACATTTAACATCCCACCTCTGTGTTCCCAATGCCCTTGAAAGGCTTCTCCCTCATCCTAGGCAAACTGCTGGTGTCTATTTCAATCTCAAGGAGAATGTTCTGTCCCTGGCTCTGAAGCCTGCATTCCTTGTAGTGACAGCGCTGGTCAGGAGAGTCCCAGAGCTCCAGGCTTTAGTGACTAGCCCTGCTTAGGGCATGCTTCCCAAAGATGAAGTGGTGCTGCAGCCTCCTGCTGAAAGTGGCCTCAAACTTCAAGCTGAGTAAGACCAATGTACTGTGGGGTTGGTCAGGCTGTCAAGGCTAAGATGCTGGAGGTGCCCTTTTAGCTACTAACCTAATGGGACAAAATCCTTCATTAAATCTCTCAGATAATTCTTGGGTTAGTCATGTGTGGAAGTATCTCAGGAGAGAGGATCTGTATGGGCCATCTACAGGAGCTGTCCTGAATTATTTCTCCCCACAAACCCCTGGCTTTCTACTAGTTGCTCTGAAGAACGGGGTGCTTTGGAGGGGAGGTTGGATTTAGTGCAGCATATGCCCCCTTTAAAGTTGGGGGAAATAGATTTGCCACCCTCTGCATGACCCTCCTCTTTCACTCTCAGGTGCCCCACCATTCCTGAGAACCTGAAATCCCTGGCCTACTCTACCCCCTCTCAAGAGCCTCAGCCCCCTGGAAGCCCCTCCCCTGTACTGTTCTCTCCCAGGACCCCATCTCCGCTACTCCACACCTGACCCCCTCCCTGCTGGCGAGCCTGGCCATTGGTGATGTGTCTGTCTCACTTCCCGGCTGGTCCTTGGTGCTAAGAGGTGCCATCGTGGTTTTGGCAACTGTCAGGTGAGGCCCGGTCTGCTGCACATACAGAGCGGGACCTGGGTGGCTTCTGTTCCAGCCATGATGAGCATGACCGCTAGTTACAAGATCACCAAACAGGCATCAACAAAATGAAGACCAGCAAGTGACATCTCTTAACTGGCAAGAGAGTAGAAAACCCAGCCCAGTCAGTGGCAACCCTGTTTTCCATGTACCTGCTTAAAAGTGGTCAGGCGGTAGCCCAGGTGTCATGCCCCCCCTCCAGCTCTGCAGCCTAGGGCACAGGCTCTAATCTACCTTTGGTAGTGCGGGTCGTCTCTCAGTGATTAGTGGCTATTCTGGGCTAGAACTGTTCTGTACTCGTGGTTGTGAAAATGCTTTAGGATATTGTTTTCTGGTGCAGTCAAACTATTAAACAATGTGTGTTCGCCACTGTTATTAGAGTGTGTGATTTTATAACACCCTTCACACTGTACTGCCAGTACCAAGTGTTCAAAGAGCATGAGTCCCAAAAAATCATGCGATTAAATAAATATAGAACATTTTGGGTTCTGTGGGTTTGTCTTGGGGTTTTGAGCCACGTTTTCGTGCTTTTTTCTGTACCGATGCAGGCTCGAAACAATTTTTTTTTTGAATGAAAGCTGAAATTCTCATTAAATCACCTGATGTCCGGGGCTACGGTTTTAAAAAATGTACCAAATATTGTGAGACTTGTGTAGCCCCCCTTTCCTCCCTGCGTTACTTGGGAGCAGGCAACACTCACCTGTGTGCCTGATGTTGTTGACATTAAAGAAGATCCTGAGTATCCCAGTGGTGCTGTTGGATAGATGGGAATCCTCTATCCACCCCTCTGCTGCAGTCCCTTTACTCCTAAAGGAATTTAAAATTGGCAGTGCCTCCACCTGGCTGGGCCCTGTACACACTCAATGGCGTGCCTTGGGAACCTCCAGGAATAAAGCTATTCTAATAATAAATAATTATGATATAATTTGTGGCATGGGTGTAACTCAAAAATACCAATTATAATTAATATACATCCAATATACTTACATTAGAGTTAACATACCTTTACTTAACAACTTAAAAAATCAGGGTCTAACTGACTAAGATTACATGTCACTACTAATTTAAATCCACAGGGGGCAACTGAATAAAATCAATTAACAAATATAGTATACAGCAATAAATGAAACTTATCTAACTGGCATTTACACAGCCACCATTGACCCCACCCCGCAGTGCACACTCCTCTGGATTTTGGAGTCCTAGACGCTTGCGTGGGCGTGTTGGAAGATCTGCAGCTGGAGACAGCACTCTGTTGGTTCTGTGTATCAGTCCAGCCAAGGCAAGAAACTGCACAACCCCTCTGACGATTGGAGCTGGGTCCTGGTTCGATGCGAAGATCACTCTGCCTCTCCTCAGACTCAGTCTCTCTGCTGTGCCCCTTCCCTTGCAAGTACTTTCCCAAACCAGGGAGTTTGGAGAGTGGGGGTTACTCTCAGTTCCTTCACTGCAGGCCCACCACCTCAGTCAGCGCTAGGCACAGCAACCGTCTCTGACCTGGCTCCAGTGAAGCCACCAACAGCCTCTGAGGCTCCTTGCTCGATCAAAGCCCCTGCAGGCTCGCAGCAGCAGCTTCTGGCTTCCTAGCAGCAGCTCCTGGTATGGACAGAGCTCCACAGCAGCAATCTCCCTCCTTTTCCCAAAATCGAGGCTGATGCCTTCTCTCCCTGCACGAGGTAGTCTCCCCCTCTTTCCCCAAGGCATCATGGGAGTTGTAGTCTCTAAGGCTAGATTGCAGCACACAGGCTTTTCCCCTGGAACACTCCCAGTAAAGTTCAGAGGCCCCTCTAGTAAAGGGTGCCTATACTTGCAATTAAAATCATGAGTTGGCACCACTGCTCACAGCACAGATAAAAAATGATAATCCCTACCCTAGAGAGTTTGCAGTCTAATTTCAGATCATGATAGACTGAAGGGGGTCACAGTACAGTAGGGTGGGGTGGCAGATGAAGGATTGGGTGACAGCAGTTAGATTGCAGGGTTCCTCAGTGACATTGTATGCCGAGAGTGACTCGTTCCCAGTAGGCCTTGTGATATAAGTGGGTCTTCCCAACAGATGTGAATGAGGAGAGGGTGGTGGCCTCATGAACCAGCCTTCCAGGGCTAGAGGGCAATGTGGGAAAAAGCCTAGAGCTGGCTGTGGGAGAAGTGACAAAGGGAGCACCTAGGCTGGCATCAGTGGTGGGATGATATAAAACAGAAGGTCAGATTAAATAGGTGTGGGTGGAGTAATGCAGGGCCTTGAAGGCAAAGGGCTCAATTCATCAGTGTGCTAGCTGCTGCCGGGCCAAACTGCTATTTTTTCCAGCACTAGCTTGAGCAGAGCTAGCAGATGTACATCTACCCAAGCAGGGAATCCCATCTCCCAGCTGCTGTGGAGCCACACCCACAGGGCACTGTGATAGTGCCCCTCCCCTTCATTTGACAGAAGCAGTCAGCGCCTGCAGTGCATTCTGGGGCATTATGCTGCAGTGCTGGTGTAACGCCAACAGACCCTGGTCACCGACAGGATCGATCAAACCGGGGACCTCTGGAGCTTAGTGCATGAGCCTCTACCGCATGAGCTAAAAGCCAACTGGCTGTTAGCTAAAGCTGTAGAGCAGACTCTTCCCCCCCCCAACCCCCACTCACTCACTTACTGAGACAGAACACCACACTCACAAGGCGTGGGTTACACAGGCACTACCAAAGGAAGGCAGTGCTGAGGGGCCCCCCTGGGATCTGCCTGTGTGGAGTGCTGAGGCTTTTCTCTGCCAGTTTTAAAGAGACAGGATTCTAACACCCCCCCATATTTTTAAGCTGTGCGTGGTTGGGGGAAGGGGCCTCCTGGGAGATTTCCCAGTACCCCAGTGGGCTAGACTGGCCTTGAGAGCGCCAGGTGGTGGTACAGCTCTACCAGATTATTGCCCCAATGGTATGACAGTCTATGTTATTGTCTCCCCTTGGTTGCTTAGCCACTGGCTTTTAAGGCCTTCTCTCCAAGGCTGATGGAGGCTGTTCAAAGATGATCAAGGCTGATCCAGGGAACAAAGGCTCAAACAGCCCCCCAAACACACACTCCCAACTGACCCTGTAACTTTAAATAACCTGAAAGAGAAAGAAAAACAAACAGCCAAAAACCAAAAACAGCCAAACAAGCTCGCTCACTCATCCCGAGATTAGTACGCGCGCCTTGTTCGTTCAGCAGGGGAATCCCCTCTCCCTCTTAAATGCCCCTGTTTGCGGTTCCTTAGTCACTTAGCCTCTGGCTTTTAAGGCCATCTCTCCTAGGTCAGCCCGACCCCCTACTAACTAGCGTGAATTGACCTGGTCTTTAGGAAAATACACCTCTACCACGATATAACGCTGTCCTCGGGAGCCACAAAATCTTACCACATTATAGGTGAAACCGTGTTATATCGAACTTGCTTTGACCGCCGGAGCGCGCAGCCCCGCCCCCCCGGAGCGCTGCTTTACCGCGTTATATCCGAATTCGTGTTATATTGGGTCGCATTATATCGGGGTAGAGGTGTAGCTAAAGGACAAATTAAAATATGATTAAAATCAGTGATTTTAATCACCTGTTTCCTGCTTGCTGATTTAAATCATGATTAAAATTGGTGATTTGCATAGCTTTGATTTAAAATCTAGCCAGACTGTTTGCACCTACTCACTAATGTGTACAGCAATGAAGAAGCTAGAGATAAATGAAGGGGATGGGAGTGATTTTTAACTACATACCAGGAAATGGTGTTGGGAGCACATATGCAGGAGCGCCGCCAGCTTTTCCGCCCCAAAATGCCACCCCCCCCACAGAGGCGGCGGAAGGTCCCGCCGCTGAAATACCGCCGCGGTCGTCGCCCCCCAAATCGCAGCGCCCTAGGAGACCACCTAGGTCGCCTAATGGGTTGCGCCGGCCCTGCACATATGGCAGACAGAGCAACATGCAGGCTCATTCAGCAGCAGCTCGTTCTCCTCTTACATGCTCACATGTGTCAGTGGCGGGCAGGGCCGGCTTTAGGCCGATACAGCCAATTCCCCTGAATCGGGCCCCGCACCTAAGAGGGCCCCGCGCCCTTGCCGCCGCCAGTACGCATACTGGGGTGGCCCGGCTTCCCCAGGGGGCAATTTAAAGGGCCTGGGGCTCCCAGCAGGGGCTGGAGCCCCAGGCCCTTTAAATTGCCACCAGAGCCCCACTTCTGGAGCCCTGGGGTAGGGCTGTGGGGCTCTGGGGGCTATTTAAAAAGTCTGGGGCTCCCGTTGCTTCTACCACTCCGGCCCTTTAAATAGCCGTGGAAGCCCCGCTGCTTCCACAGGGCTCTGGCAGCTATTTAAAGGGCTGGGGCGGTAGAAGCAGGGGAGCCCCTGCCCTGCCCGCAGCCAGCCCCTGCTGCACCCCCTGCCCTGCCCGCAGCCAGCCCCTCACCCCCTGCCCTACCTCCAGTCAGCCCCTCACCCCCTGCCCTTGCCCTGCCTCCAGCCAGCAATGTACATAATATATAATTTTGTTATTATTTATATAGTTATGGAAAGTAAATAATACATGGAAGAAATTAAAGGGTTTTTTTAACGTGTTCTTTTTTTTTTTAAGTCATCCCTGCCGGGGCCCTGCTGAAAATGTTCGAATTGGGCCCCGCACTTCCTAAAGCCGGCCCTGGTGGTGGAAACAGGCAAATTGTGAGGTGCGACAATGCAACCTCCCTCCTTGCCGTGCCATGAAGAACGTCCTCAGCCATATGACACACTGCCAGGCTGGTAAATCCTGCCAGAGTGAGTAAAGGGGGTGTGTGCATCCATCCAGGGCTGGATTTAGGGGCAGGTGACCCAGGAGACTGCTTGGAGTGCCAGGCTTGGGAGACACCGGGCTCAGGGTGCTGTTTTTGTTATTAGCGACAAAAGGGAAAATAGAATGTTTGAAGTAACATGTTTCAAGTATTCCGTAGGTGGATTCATTTTTCACTAACCTCCTTGAATGTTCTGGACCTTTGTAGACTCTCGTGGAACCTTCCAGACATTCTGAGAACTACATTTTCCTCGAACCTTCTAGAATGTTGTCAGCCATGCCTTTGGGGATATATTACGGGCAGGGCATTGCCAGTCAGTCAGTGAGATATAAGGACGATCTGAAGTGAAGTGATAGTCCAGCTGTGATACCGTGAACCTTGTTTTAGTGTATAATTGTGAAAGTGTACTTGTGGTTTAAGACTTGAGGAGTGTACATAGCTACTAATAAAGGACATATTTAGTGAGACTCCAGAGATAGCTATTGAACCCCTATCTACGCAACAATATAAAAGAAATACTGTTACTTCTTTTGCCATGCTTAACACGTGATGTTTGATGTTTTTAAGACTGTGGAATGTAGTCTTTTGCTCTCTCCAATACTGACTATTTTCACCTAGAGAAAATAAAAGATGCCCCTGAAGAAGCCTTCAGGAGCTCAGTATAAGAAGCGAAAAATTCAGTTGCAATCTAGTTTGCAGCAAGGGGAAAGTTTGATGGGAAAATATCTGAAACAGAACAACCTAGACTGGGCTTTAGGCAGTAGCGATCATTCCCGTGCAGAAGAAATTGAGGAGAGAAGCATAAATGATGGAATTCCTATTGCTAAGGAATTAGCAGATTTTCCTGAAGATAAGGAATGGAAATGTGAGGGAAGTTATGGAGAATTGTCCAGTTTTCCTGGCGGCATAAAGGAGAGTGATGGTAAAGAAGAATGCGGCTCACATGAAAAGGAGAGTAATGAGAAAGAAAAATCTGGTTTACATGAAAAGGAAAGAAACAATAAAGAAGAATCAGCCTTTCATTATGACAGAAACAGCGGTGAGAAAAATTGCACACCACAAATCAATGCGTCAGATCCTGCTTTATGGCCGGCAATCCTAAACTCTGCTCATTGTGACTGTACAATTTTGAACAAACGGGGCAAATACAAGGATATGACATTTCCAGTAAATGAGCGGAAGTGACACTTCTCAAAGTCACACTGTGAAAGAGTGCTTGACAATGGTGAGATACTGAATCGGTGTTGGCTAATTTACTTGAAATCAACTAACAAAGTGTTCTGTTTTTGTTCCAAAATATTTGACAAGAATGCAAATCGTTGCTTGTGCTTTCTGGGTACAATTATTGGCATAACTTCTTAGCTGCTGCACTGAAGCAACATGAAAAGTCACCCAGCCATTTTACAGCCTACTCCAAGTGGATGGAGGTCGGGTCCAGACTCAAGCTGAATAAATGCATAGACGTAGAAAACCAGCTTATTATTAATGTAGAAACCCAGCATTGGAGGAACGTGCTTGAGCATCTGATCTCAATTACCCTCTTCCTTGCAAAGAATAATTTGGCTTTCCAGGGCTTGTCAGATAAGTTGTTCACTGAACATAATAGTAATTTCCTCAGTTTGGTAGAGCTCCTTGGGAAATACAACGATGTTATGCATGAGCACCTACATCGAGTAGTTCTTAAAGAAGCTGTGGACCATTACTGCAGCAAAACAATTCAAAACAAATTGATTGACCTTATAGCAAGGAAGATGCTTGATAACATATTGATGTGGTTCAGCAAAGCAAAGTACTACACCGTAATAATGGACTGCACTCCCGACATTAGTCACAGTGAAAAGATGTCATTTACAGTAAGATTGGTTGATGACTAAGATGGCTGTATCCAAGTAAAGGATTTTTACTGGTTTGTGGACGACTCTACTGGATAAGGCCTAACAAAACTGTTTACGAACATTTTGAATGGGAATAAAATAAAACTTCAGGACTGCCGTGGCCAAGGCTATGACAACAGCATGAACAGGAAGGGAAGAAACAGTGGCAAGGATTCTTGTGCTGAATCAAAGAGCTTTCTTTGTGCCTTGCAGCTGCCATTCCCTCAACCTGGTTGTATCAGATGCAACATCATCTTTTTTAGATTCAATATCTCTCTTCGGAGTACTGCAAAGGATATACGTCCTGGTTTCAGCATCAACTATCAGGTGAAAGATCCTCACGGACAATGTTTCAAATCTGACAGTGCAGCCACTAAGTGACTTTCTGGAAGAGCTGCATTGACAGCATAAGGCCAGAGAGATACCAAGTAACTGAGGTTTACGATGCCCTGGTGGAACTGGCGCCGTTGAGTAAATCCAAGGCCAGAATCCGACATGAGGCGCAAAGCCCGGCAAACTAGATCACTACCTTCAAATTTCTGCTCTCAGTTTTGGTTTGCCACAATATCCTGTTCCAAGTAAATGTTGTAGGCAAGGCATTACAAACTCAATCGATGGCCATCGCGACCGTTAATACTTTGATGAGAAGCTACCTTGATTTCGTTATGGCCTACAGAGACAATGGATTTGCAAATGCCATCACTGCTGCCAAAGAAATGGTAGAGAACTTAGGAGTTGAGCCTGTCTTCAAGAAAACTCATATTCAGCGGAAGAAGAGACAGTTTGCTTATGAGGGCAGAGATGAGGTGATGGGAAGCTCGGAAGAAAAAAAATCAAGAGGGAATTTTTTTTGCTTGCTTGCTGACACTGCTCAAGTGTCCACTGAAGTAAGGTTTGGACAAAGGAAGCACCACAAAAAGACCTGTGGGTTTTGTATGACCTTAGTAAGCTGCCAGCAGACAGGAAAACACTCTTGAACAATTGTACAGACCTTCACCAGACACTGATACATGGAGAATGTTTGGACGTCTCGATGTCAAATTGGACATCATCTGTCACATTTTGCCATGTGGGAAGCACTCTCCACTCCTAGTTCTCCAATTCATTCATGATGCAAAGCTGAAGGACGCTTTTCCTAACGTGTGGATAGCTGTGAGGATTCTGCTCACGCTGCTGGCCACAGATGGAAGCGGTGAGCGCAGCTTTTCGAAGCTCAGGCCGATTAAAACTTATCTTCGATCGACAATGGCCGATGAGAGACTGACATTGATTGCTATTTTATTGCTTGAAAATGCCATTGGCCAATCTTTGGATCTCTCTGATGCTGTGCTTCAGTTCGCAAGGACAAAGGCGAGAAAAGCGACCTTTTGAACTAAAAGACTAGGGTTAATGTTCTAAGGCTGTCACCTACTGTAACACTATTTAATACTGGTCCACCCAATGTTGGTGAACAGTTCAATTTCTTAATATTAGTACATTTCAGTTATTCCTAAAATTCAAAAGTTTCTATAAGCTTAGAGGAAACATATTTTTTATTTGTTTATATATGGCGTGAATAAATACAGATTTACAGATCCTAGCATGAAAATTTATCGCCTTGTATGACAGTGATAAATCATGCATCAAAGTCGTAAAATTAATTACAAATGTAATAAAAAAAGGTATTCAAAAGTTTAACAAGTTGGGGGGGAGGTGTGCGGAAGATGCTCCTCGCCTGGGGTGCCATTTGGTCTAGGGCTGGTCCTGCATCCGTCTATGCTGTATTTTCAAGAATAAATATATGATGAGGGAGGACTCCATGAAGGAGACAGTGAAGAACTTTTCTCACTTATAGACACTGGGGAATTTAACTTATGAAAGGGTTTTGACAAAGGGATGCCTGCGTGATCCCATCTACACCCTAAGAAAAGAAAAAGGTAAGCCCCTTTTGTGACATGGAGACTCAGTCACTCAACTTCTACCCCCATTCCAAAATAGTTAATTCCGGCATCTATTAACAATGGCCTGCAGCCATTTGACCTCTGGCTGTGATATTAAATTCTACAGTAAGTCTCAGGAAAACATTCTTCCATTTTTTTCTAGTGAAAGTACAAAATAATAAGAATTAACATATATGGCAATAAATGACTCAGGGGATTGGTTTTGTGGCATATGGAGTCTTTCATTTTGGTCATTGGCTGAAATTTAGTCCAAAAGATAGTGACCCAAATTGTTGCCATTTTGTGGCTGTTTGCAAAATTGGTTGGGGGAGAAGAGGCTTCCGTACAGTGGTTTAATTCTAGCCCCTACTGGAGAACTACCCACATCACACAAACCACAGTAACAGCTGGCAGTATTTAGTGCCCTCATTGGTTCTTTCACATTAAGGACAAAGGACCTGATCCAGATCTCATGAAATCAATAGAAAGACATCCCAGTAACTTAATTGGATGCTGGCGGAAACCCTAAATGTGACATTGAGATTCAACTTCCCACCCATCCCAAAAGGAGGACCATCTGTTTCAAGCCTGAGGCACATTGGCAAGGGAATGGTGTGTATGGGAAACTTGCACAGGCTTTGGCTTGTCAATCTGGCGTATTTCACCAATGCTGAATTCAGCTAGGTCCTCGAACCTCAGAATGTGTTTGGGGGCGTTGAATTCGTCTCCTTTCCTAGGTCTAGTACAAACCAGCATCTCAGTGTTGCCAGATCTGACTTTTGTACCAGCTTGTGTCAGAGCTGAATTTCATCCAATATTTAACTTTCTTCTCCCCTTTTGAGAGGATGGTACCTTGCAGCACAGCCCCTCAGAAAACGAAGCAGGAAATCAAAAGCCTTCACCACACTGTCAAGATTTCTGTGAAGAAATATCATGTAGCCTTAATCAACCATGTTACCCAGTTTAAGGGCCTGCTATCTGCAGCTACTACACACACCTACTGCTAGTGCCTTTCAGTATTGTACTGTCACATTAATAATGTGCATTAAAGCAAGTTACACACTATTTGCCCAGCATGTTGTATTTCAAGTTCAGGTCTTATCACTCAGCATTGCAGAGGTTTGCAGGTGTCAGGGTTCCCCCCCACACACACACTCTGGGGTGCAGATGTGGGGACCCACATGAAAGATCCCCTAAACTTATATTCTACCAGCTTAGGTTAAAAACTTCCCTAAGGCACACATTTCTTTCCTTGTCCTTGGATGGTATTGCTGCCACCACCAAGTGATTTAAACAAAAATTCAGGGCAGGGTCACTTGGAATCCCTATCCTCCCAAAATATTCCCCCAAGCCCCTTCACCCCTTGCGGAGGCTTGAGAATAATATACCAAACAATTGCCTTTAATGTAAGTACAGACCAGACCCTTTATCTTTCGGACACTAATATCAATCAGGTTCTTAAAAGAAGAACTTTATTATAAAGGAAAAAGTAAAAGAATCACCTCTGCAAAATCAGGATGGAAGGTAACTTTACAGGGTAATAAAAAGATTTAAAACACAGAGGACTCCCCTCTGGACTCAGCTTCACAGTTACAAAAACAGGAATAAAACTACCTCTTAGCATAGGGAAAATTCAGAAGCTAAAACAAAAGATAACGTAACGCATTTCCTTGCCTTACTTACAATTTTTGTAATCTTAGATGGATCATTTCAGGTATGTTTTCAGGAGGAGATGTACCTGCCTGGTCTCTCTCTCCGTCCGGATCGGGAACAAACAAAGAGAGCACAAACAAAACCTCCCCCCACCTCCAGATTTGAAAGTATCTTCTTTCCTTATTGGTCCTTCTGGTCAGGTGCCAACCAGGTTATTGAGCTTCTTAACCTCTTACAGGTAAAACGATTCAGTACAGCTGCCAAGGAGGGATTTTATGCAACTCTTTCCTTTATATTTATGACAGCAGGTTTAACCATTCTTGTTACCCGAAATTGGGCCAGCTAGTAAGCTTAGGGAAGACTAATGACCCACCAGAGTTTGGCAGAAAGCAGCACGTTTATTATACTGATAGCTAAGCTCAAAAGAAGGGGGTGGGTCACACTCACACTCGAATACTCACGCTCCCAGGACAGGCATGGCACTGGAGATGTCAGGATCCTTCAAGGTAAGCGTCCCCACAGCACAGCGATGGATGGTTGGATGAAGGTAAGTCTTCCCAAGGCACGATGGAATGCAATGCGGCGAACCACTGGCCAGGCGGTCCGGGCGAAGGGCCTTCACGGGAGGTGCACGCTTGTGAGTGCACTGCCAAGCACATGGCCCCTTCCCCTCTTAAGGACCTGCTCCTCATGGCCTGCGACTAGAGATGACTTGGCCATGTCTGGTTAGTCACACTCCACCTTGGCCAGTGTCCATGCAGTGTCCATGCATTGGGTGTGTGAGTGCTGCCTAATTAGAGTCCCAGACACCTTGTCTACCTGGGAGTTCTTCTGATCTTCCAGCTGTTCAACCAGCCCATTCATCCCACAAGCATTCCAGGAGGGAGGGGGAAAGCCACTTCACAGGTATTCAAAGAGGGAGAGGAGACAAAAGAGGGGGGTGGGGGGGAAGTGTAACAGACCTTTTGAGCATACAGGTTATACATAGCATAGTCATACAGAGCATACAGATCACTGCTGCTCCTACAACAATTCTGACATTGAGTTACTTGGAGTGTCTTAACTGGACAAGAGGGTGGGAGTGCCTTTACTTCAAGTGTCTTGACTTTACCTAGGGATGTAACATGGGAGACTCTTGGTAGCCACTTGACTTCAGCAGAATCAATCCTTCCTCCAGCAGCATGAGGAGGATTTCTTCCCTGGTGAAGACAGGTGGTCACAGGAGTCCCCATAAGTGCATGTCAGAGGAATTGAAGGGATCTGTGCTAATAAGCCTCTAGCACCAAGTGTGATTGCAGGAGGATAATTTCCTATTCATTGTATTACAGTAGCACCTCGAGGCCCCAGTGGAGATCAGAGCTCCATCCTACTAGGCACACTACAAACATGTAGTAAAAGATAGTGTGCGCAACAAAGGGTTTATGTTCTAAATAGACCATGGGTGGGAAGGGGAAAGAGGTGAAGCGACTTGCTCAAGATTACAGCAGGCAAGTGGCAGAGGTGGGAATAGACACCAGGTCTCCTGCTACCTAGTCCAGTGCCCTATCATTTTCCAAAATCCCTACAACTTGACTGTCCCACGATAAGTGGTTAAAGGAGTTTTCATGTCAAGCTGGGAGAGTGTCCTTGGCAGATGGTCTAGGGGGGCTAGTGAATTTCCAGGGGTTCGGCGTACATTCTTCATTTTAACTCTGCAAGTTTCTTAGGGCTTGTCCACATAAACACTTAGCTCATGGCAAGCTGGGAGGTGACTGTACAGCACACTAGTTTGCTGTGTACTAAGGGTCCATGTGGATCCTGCTGCCGTGCATTAAAAGTTCCATAGTGCACTTTGATCTATTCTGCTTTGAAACGGGAGTAGGCTAAAGACACTAGGGAACGTGTAATGTGCGGGAGCATGCCCCACTCGGACACTGTGTCCATAGCATGCTAGTGCACTGTACATTGACACTCAGCTTGCTAGGAACTAAGTATTCATGTGGACAAGCCCGCTAGTTTCCCTACTGAACTATACCCAGAAGGACTAATTTGGTTTCTCTGCCTAAGAGATGGAACCTGCTGTTGGCATATCCAGCAAAATTTGCAGATAGCCCAATAAATGTGAGTTAAGGCCCCCTGTGTGTGTTTCTGGTGGTCCTGTACAATTCCCAGAGAGGCTTTGTGTGCCAGTTCCATGAGTTTAGACTTCTGTATAGAATTCTCTGCTTTTATTCCCCCCATGATGTCTGTCCATCCCCTCCCCTCCATAGTGTCCAATTTGTTTCACAAGCAGCAGGAACATACCACTCATCATTTATCGTTAAATATTTAAAGGGGTGCAAGACGCATGTCGTCATATATGGCCACTGCATTCAAAACACCCAGTTCTATAGTCTCTTTTTTTCAGCTTGGAATTGAAATGTTTCATGGCTGAACTCAGACCAGGGCTCAAAAACTTCAGCAAGGTCTGCTGAGCAGGAGCGCCGCCAGCGTTTCTGCCGCCCTAGGCGGCGGAAGGTCCCGCCCCGAAATGCCGCCCCCCACAGAGACGGCGGAAGGTCCCGCCGCGGAAATACCGCCATGGTCGCTGCCCCCCAAATTGTAGCGCCCTAGGCGACCGCCTAGGTCGCCTAATGGGTTGTGCCGGCCCTGCTGCTGAGCCATGCTGGAGTTACAAGAGCCAGGTAAAAACACATCACTCTAAAAAGCGCACACATTGTTTGGGGGTCAGATCATTGTATCCATTGGCGCTCTTGCCCTAATTTTAATCTGTTGGCTATTGTGGGGAAATTCATACGAACACAACTAAGCTTGCTGAAATTGATTCTCTGCTCTGGATTTAAGTAGGCTAGTTGGTTAGGTTTATAAAACATCAGTAAGCACTTTTATATAATTTAATTTTTTCATATCGCATCCCATGACAGACCAGTCTCTTGACCTGAATAATCATCCACTAAAATGCACTATTACAAACGGCATCTTCACCATCATCATGGCAAATCCCATAGCCTCCTTGGAGATCGAGTGCCACCTGGATCAATTTCTAGCTAGGTCCTTAAGACAGTCTGGCTGGAGGTTCAGTTTATTTCCCTCACTGGTGATTTTATCATGCCACTGCAGCTTTTGGTGACCATGTGATTGCTGGCTGTAGAGCAGAATTTCCTTGGCAAACACGCGTCATAATTTGTTGGTCTTCCATCCTAATAATATGTCCATACCACGAAAGCTGCCAAAAGGTATCTCCAGACCTCCACAAATGCCTGAGAAGATGGGTTTTGTAGCTTGAAGGGTCCTACAGAGGTACCTACTGGCAGCTCCCTCATGTTCAAGTTGAAGTTTTTCCTGGTGTGGGATGGGGAAGAAGGGGTCTCTCGGATCATTGGTTTGGGGACCAGGCTAGAGCTTTAAGAGGTACTTAGGTGCCTAAGTCCCATTTTCAGGCACCGCTACAATCCACAGAACTCCCATTCAGCTGCTGCCTAGCCCTGGAGAAGCCTAAACTTGCCTGTGCCTAAGCTTTTTTTCTTCCGGGCACACACACTGCTGTCTCACTCTAGCTGTCCGGACGCCTATCTAAGCCTACCTAAGCCCCAGAGCCACTCACAGCGAAAGACAGGCATTCAGCTGCCCAAGCCACATGCAGGGGCTTGATCCTGTAAACAGCCTCTGAGAATGTCTACTGGATCAGGCCCCTCAGGTGAATCTGCACAAAGCCCGTGAAGGAAAGGAGCAGCAGCCCCTTTATCATCTTAAACCTAGTGGATAGGGTCCCAGGATGTGGGAGATCTTGGTTCAAGTCCCCCTTGCCTGATGAGGAGAAGGGATTAGAACAGCCATCTGCCACCTCTCAGCTGGGTGCCCTAAGTCGTTCTAACTCTGTCTCAAAGTATTCCATTGTTTCATTAAAGTGACACAACTTCAGTAGGAGAGATTGAGGGAGCCCTGCATGAGAATATTCCACAGCCTCATGGTTAGGGCATGCCTCTGAGAGGTGGCAGATCCCTGTTCAAATCCCTTCTCATCACAGGGAGGGGGGACTTGAACTGGGGGGTCTCCGACAGCATAGGTGAATACCCTAGGCTGAAGGTTATAAGGGAAGGCCTCCTTCTCTCTCCCCGCCCCACATTTTGTTTCAGGTCCCACATGCAACTTAGGCAGTAGAGTGCCTATCTTCCCCCATTTCACAGATCACTAGCACAGCTAGGTGCCTCCCTGAAGCCTGGACTTAGGCACCTGTCTCCAAGAGAGGGGCAGGATCAGTGGCGGATGAATGATTTTGCCGCCCCTAGGCCCTGAAATAATTGCCGCCCCCGGCCCCATATGAACTTGTTTTTGTTTTTTTACAAATTCGTTTGAACTAAAATGAATCTAAATATCATGAAAAAAATTGAATTTACAAGTTTTCTTATAAATAAAATTACAAGTACAGCAGACCCGCGCTTGAATGCGTGTCTGTATAGCGCGATTTCGCTTATAGCGTGAGACCGCGCATGGATCCAAAACTGAGAACTGCTTAATTTCTTCCTTCCAGTCATATTATTAACGTTTAGGATTCTCGTGAGTATGTTTACTAAATGGCGTTGCGCCGTCATTGGTGGTTTCAATACGTGCTATGATTGGTAGAATCGCGGCGTCACTGATATTGCGATTACAAAAATGCTGCTATTATACATTTGCCTCCCCTGCAGATTTGTCGGCCTAGACGATAATACGCCACTGGGCAGGATTGAGCCCACATCCTCTCTGGTCAGCATCTCCTATTGGCTAGCTTAGCCACTTAGCATGCCCGCTTTGTGGACCACATTCTAAGATCTCGCTCTCTCTCCCCATTCAGTGTTTAGGGAGCCCAGCCTAACTCAGGCTTTGTGGACTGCAATGCTGGGGTTTTAGAGATTTTCTAGGCACCTATAAGTTGGGCATTGCAATGCTGAGCGTCACAGCACCTACATCCCTTCCTGGATCACAGCTCTGCTCAGTTCAGCCTTCTGAAAGACATGGCTTAACCCAGCAAGATGATGTCTCTTGGCAGGAATCACTTGCACAGCTCACACACATTGCTGGCTTCTCCATTAAACTCTAACTGCTCAAAAGAGACACCCAGGCATCACTCAATGGACAGCTCAATGAAAAGCCTCTGCAACAGCAGTCAGAAAAACAAAGCTAGGACGTGTTAAGGCTGCCCAAGGAATGAGATGGAAATACTGAAAATGTCGGTATAGAAATCCTTGATTCACCCCAGATCATGTTGAGGTTTAGTTACCCTCTCTCAAATCAAGGGGGTGCAGAAAGTGAAGTCATTCAGATACAGGCAAGAAAAGCGGTTAGAAGGAGGGAAAGACTTGTGTGTGAGAGGATAGTGCAGAGACTGGGACCATTTAGTTGGAAGAAGGGACAGAATAGAGATCTATAAAATAGGACTGGCCTGGAAAAGGAAGATCAGACACTCTGGTTTACCCTGTTCATAATATAAGGACAAGCAGACAGGCACCGAAACTCAGATTTTTTTTAAACACACACACCCACACACACACACTCTACAATATTCTATCACAAAATACAATTTAACTCAAAAGCTTAAGGAACAGCCATTTAAATGGAGAATGAGGACAGTCACAGTTTATGTTAAAAAGGAAAACAGAGAATTAGCAATATAATGAACGCTCATATTTCAGAGCACAAGCCAAACTAGAAGTGACAAGGGCTAACACACAACTTATCCTATGCACAGATTAGTCCATAAGTGTCTACTAGAGCAGTGGCTCTCAACCTTTCCAGACTACTATACCCCTTTCAGGAATCTGATTTGTCTTACATACCCCACGTTTCATTTCACTTAAAACCTACTTGCTGATTCAGACATAAAAATACAAAAAAGTGTCACCGCCACACTGTTACTGACAAATTACTGACTTTCTCATTTTTATCATATAATTATAAAATAACTCAACTGGAATATAAATCTTGTACTTACATTTCAGTGTATAGTATACAGAGCAGTATAAACAAGTCATTGTCTGTATGAAATTTTAGTTTGTACTGACTTTGCTAGTGCTTTTTATGTAGCCTGTTGTAAAACTAGGCAAATATCTAGATGAGTTGTTGTACCCCCTGGAAGACCTCTGCATACCCCCAGGGGTACATGTACCCCTGGTTGAGAACCACTGTATTGGAGAGCTTTTTGCACCATCTTCTGAAACATCTGGTGCTGACCAGTCAGAGAGAGGACACTGGACTAGATAGACTGCTGGTCTGATGTGCGATGGCAATTCACATGCCCCTACCTTTCTCAACTTCAAATGCAGGTTTCTGCCAATGCTATGCAAACATGTGAAAAAAAAAAAGTGAAACTTTTTGTAAAAATACATAACAGAAGACTCACAGTTTTATGACTTGTTGGGTTTATGCCTTAGCTGCTGGTATTGGGCAATGGAGCCAGCTTTTTGAAGTGCTTGGAAAACCCCCGTCCCTCCCAAATGCCAAACTTTCTTCTCTATAACAGAACATTCACCGATAAACTTAATGCTAAGACTAAACCGTGACTCAGCATTGTTGACCCAGGCAAGATGTATGTCAAAAATACACCAAGGCAGCCCCTTAATATGGCTACAAGGAAATCTTTGTATTTTCTCAAACAGTGGCTACAGATAAGGGCTGCTTTATATTGATTTATTAAAGGCAGCACCTTCTAGCCCATCCCTCCAGGGTCATAGAAAGCCCCTCTTAATTCCTTCCCCTTTTAACCCACATTGAAGTGGCAGCCCAGCTAATGTTCTGTCCTACCACATCCCTCACTTTGCTTAGGCCCTGGTCCTGTCGTGAGCTCCGGGCAGGTAAATCCTTGCACCTGTGCAGAGCCCCAGGGAAGTCTCTAGGCCTGTGCATTGGCACAGACGTCCACCTTCAGAGAGCTCCTTGAAACAGGGGGAGGGGGCTTTACTCATGGCAGTACAAAAACTCTGCACTGTCAGCCAATCAGAATTGTCTGGGAGCCCCTCCATTGATCAGCCACTGACACAAGGTGTAGCTGAGGAAGATTCAAAGGAGGATTTGCCATTATATGAATAATGTGGAGCAGATAGTTAATCTGGTCTATAGTTTAAATGTAAAAATTACTCACTTGGTACAGTCCCTTTTATTACCTTTTCCCCCAAGCAAAGCTGATTGTGGATAGGTAAGCTGGGACTCCTGGGCAGGACAGACTTAATAACACAGCTGTATTGGCTTCAAAATAGGTTTGTGGGTGATCCTGTGGTTGTGAGCCTTTAGCTAATGAGATGGTAACTCCTTTCTACCACACCCCAATTATTTATTGATTGGGATTAGGATCATTTGCTAAAGAGGGGTAGCGCTAGTAGCAAAGCTAACTGGTATATAAAGAAAGCCAGGTCTCTATAGCTAAGCTTTCCTGGAGGGAAATGCATGTAAGTATGGGAATAGGGAAGTGTGTAGTAGGGGGCTGCTATTAAGTAAACTGTTTACTCTGGCATTGTGCTTAAAAGCTTTTGATTTTTGTGATCTTCCTTAAAAAGTGGATGTGATTATTTAACAGTTCTGTATAGCAAGGCTGCTAAGTACTGTTCCTCCATCCTCTTAAACCCAGGCTGTAAGAGAGAACTTTCTTTCCTTAAGCTTTAAATCTTCACTCATCCCTATCAACTATTTAAATGGACCTCCTTAGCCTGCTCCCTCCAGGTCTGTCACTCCATGGAAAAAGCTAGTGTGTCAAGAATGAAAACACACAATATCTACAACTACACTAAGTAGGAGACAGCCACAGGATAGTAGAAAACTGGTGGTGATATGTATGTATCTTGTCTCTCTCCCTTTCCTACGCTCACAACCACAGGGGGGGAGAGACTCTAACTTCTGGTAAAAGGTGACTCTGCCGTTGACCGTCCTAGATGTGTTGCTGCTACTTCTCCATGCTGCCCTGTTAACGTTGGGCACCTGGGTTTTTCTCTTTTGCTTGTACCACCCTTACTGTGAGGCAAAGCCCCATGTTGGTTTCTACAGACATGTGGCTTGGAAGACACTCTGACCTCCCTAACAAATGTTGGGGAAAGATATTTTTCTCCTTATGTACATCCACTAACACTTTATTGCAGCCTTTTCTCTGGCTGCTGTTTGTGAAAACTGTAGACTTTTTTTACTATACAATTGCCTTCTCCTCAGGGAAGAGGCTTCATAGTATGTTATTTCTACGTAGTCTAGTTTTCAGATTGGCTAGGGGATGGGTTTTCAAGGTCAGTATGAAGAGGGTGATTGGCTCTGGGGGTTGGGTAAAGTGGAAGAGGGGCCCCTGAGATGAACAAAGGATGTGAAGGAATGGGGAGAAAGCAGGGAGGAATTGTATTTTAAATAAAGGTCTGTGTTTCAGATCAACAACAAATAAAAAAAATTGTCACTTTTAAGGCTGTAAGAGCAAACTATCCCAATGCAAAGGAAACGTAAGAAGTATGGTTAGAGACCATGTTGGCTTAACCAGGAGATCTTCAATGACCTGAAACTCTAGTCCTACAGAAAGTAAAAACTAGGGACAAAATGAGATTAAACTAGCTGGAACATAAAACGTAACAAGAAAACATTTTTATAAATACATCAAAGGAAGACCAAGAACAGAGTGAGGGGCCTTTGAGGGGGCAGGGCTGACTTTAGGACCTGCAGGGCCTGATTTGAATACCCGGTCCGGGTCTTTGCTGGCACTGAAGGACCCCGTGCCGCCGAAGACCCGGAGTGGACCACTGCCTGGTGAGTAAAACAAATTTAAAAGGGGCCTTAGGTGCAGGGCCTGATTTGGGGGAATCGGCCTAAAGCTGGCCCTGTGAAGGGGCTGCACTGCTGTACCACTGCAGTGAAGATGCTCGATGCAGACAGAGCTCTCCTGTCAACTTAGACCATGTCTACACTAGAGACCTTACACTGCACAGCTGTACCACCAAGATCTCCCTTGTAGCCACTCTATGCTGATGAGAGAGAGTTCTCCTGTTGACATAATTAAACCACCCCCAAAGAGGTCTCCTGCTGACCTAGTACTGTGCACGCTACCACTTATGCTAGCAAAACTATATTGTTCAGGGGGGTGTTTTGTTTTGGTTTTTCATACCACTGAGCAACATAGTTCTATCAATGTAAGCTTGCAGTGTAGGCCTGGCCTTAGACAAATTAGATGTCTTCAAGTCGGCAGGGCCTGATGGAATGCATACTAGAATATGTAAGGAACTGGCTGAAGAGATTTCTGAGCCATTAGTGATGACCTTTGGGAACTCCTAGAGGAAGGAGTAGATCCTAGAGGACTGGAAAAGGGCAAGTTACCCATCTATAAAAAGGGAACAAGGACAACCCTGGGAAATACAGACTTGTCAGCCTAACTTCAGTACCTGGAAAGATAACAGTGCAAATAATCAAACGATCAATTTGTAAGCACCACAAGATAATGTGATAAGTAACAGTCAACATGGACTTGTCAAGAACAAATTATGTCAAACCAACCTAATATCCTTCTTGGACAGGGTAACAAGCCTTGTGGATAGGGAGGAAGCAGCAGATGTGATGTATATCAATTTTAATAAGGCTTTTGGTACTGTTTCACATGCCCTTTTCAGAAGCAAACTATGGAAATCTAGCCTAGATGAACTTGCTATAAGGTGGGTGCACAACTGGCTGGATAACTACTCAGAGTAGTTATCAATGCCTCAGTCAAGCTGGGAGGCCATTTCACGTGGGGTCCCACAGGGATCTGTCCTAGGTCCAGTTCTATTCAATATATTTATACCATTATCCAAACTGAGAGTGCACTTAATTTGTTGATACCAAGCTGGGAGGGGTTGCAAGTGCTTTGGAGGACAGGATTAGAATTCAAAATGTACTAGAACAACTGGAGAAATGGCCTGAAACAAATAGCATGAAATTCCATAAGGACAAATGCAAATACTACAGTTAGACAGGAACAATCAATTGCCCAAAAACAAAATGGGGGGGGGGGGAATGAGCACCTAGGAAGGAGTACTGCAGAAAAGGATCTGGGGGTTACAGTGGATCACTGCTACATTGTAGACTTCTGTAGTTCTGTTCCCCTCCCCCCCCCCCAAAGTGACCATCCTTCTGGGATGTATTGGTATGTTGTAAGCAAGACACACTACTCAGCACTAGTGAGGCCTCAGCTGGAGTACTGTGTCCAGTTCAGGGCATCACACTTTGGGGAAGATGTGGACAAACTGGAGAGTCCAGAGGAGAGCAACAAAAATGATTAAAGGTCTAGAAAATGTTAGCTATGAGGAAAGACTGAAAAAATTGATTTGTTTCTTCAAGAAATGATGGAGGGGGCACATCTAAAGAGGAGGGAGATAAATGGTTCTCTTTATCCACTGAGGACAGAAGTAATGAGCTTAAATGGCAGAAGGGAGACTTAAGTTAGACATTAGGAAAATTTTCCTAATTGAAGGGTGGTTAAGCCCTGCACAAACTACCTAGATTCCACAACCTGCCTGTCACCGGAGGTTTTTAAAAACAGGTTAGACAAACCCCTGTCAGGGATGGCCATGAGGTCCCTTCCAGTCCTAGGCTACATTTCTACAATTATTGATCTCATTTGTTTAAACTATAAGCTTTCTAGAGCAGGAACCGTTTTCTTCGTGTCAAGCACCATGGGACCCTGATATTTGTTGGAGGGTCTCTAGGTGCTACCACAATATAAATAACACCAAGCAGGTCGCATGTCATCAAACTGACATGTTAGATTCCTCTAAAGATAAGAATTTCTCTTTCGTCATACTGTTGAAGGGTAAATATAAAATGACGTTGCACTCCTTGTCATACACTGTTTCATACAGTACTTCCAGTTTGGAAGGATTTTTAGTGTAAAATTTATCTCTGGCAGTTTCAGTGGAATGAAGGGGTGTGGGGGGGACAGGCTTCACAGAACAGTGTTCCTGGGCAGATTCCAATCTCCCTCTCCTATGAGAGGAAAATAGGACAGCCATGTGGGGCGGGGTTGGCATAGAATGAAGATCAGGCCATGTTCTTGTGGCCACGTGGGAGGAGAGTGCATGCCTAAAACCAGACATCTAGTCTTGTGCACAGTCTCTCTCTCTCTCTCTTATCTCCCCCCCCCCCCCCCCCCGCCTTGTTAGTTACTGATGTTTCCATCCAACAGTGCTGGAAGAGAGCTGAGGTAGAACTTGGAAATTCTCTTTGTAGAGTCTGGAGTACAAACTACTATTTGATTGACACCAGCTCTCTCCAGACCTACACAACATCTTGGCCAGGCATCTCAAGATGGAGGGATTACCTTGGCCTCAAGCAAATGGTCAGCGGCCAGAACAATCTCTCCAGGGGCCATCTCCCAGGAATCCACAAAGTAAGGTCACATTCCAGCAGACAGTGTATTGTCCAATGTATCTCATGTTCTAGTGACCTAAATCTTTAGTCTAAATGCTGGAAAAGAAATGCAACTGGATTTGTGGCTGACTTCCAGACTAGAACATCTTCCAACAGTACCACTTTAGTTCCTGAAATACTTACCTACAGTTTCCTTTGGTTAAGGAATTGTCTGAATCTTGCTGCTCAAATCTGATGACCCGCCTTCCTGAATTACCCAGTTTGTGAACATTCACTAGTGGTTGCCTGCTATGCTGCTACTAGTGGCAAGAACTAGGAGAAGCTGAAGGAGGTTACTGCCTGCTGGGGGAGCATCCAGCCAAGGCTTTGCCTTTATTCTTTGCTAGTTCAACAAATGGCTTGTTGAAACCAGCCATGGTCCTTCCTGGCAGTGATCTAGGAAAGGTTTCTTGTGATAACAAGAGATCTACCCCAGTGGCTGGTCTGCTCTTCAGAACAACTCCAAGTAAGCCCTGTTTTCTCTTCTCTCATCACTCTTCCAAGATAAGTTGTAAAGGATCTTCACTTCCCCGATATTCAATTGGTTTTCTAAATGGATAGTTTCTTTAAAATAACTGTGCAAAGCCCAGTAAAAGGGTGGCAAACTATTGGTCAAGATGCAGCAAATTTTTTTCTCTTGATCTCTAGATCCCAACACTCTGAGAGTGAATGCAGGTGTAGAGGTTCCACGCCCCAGTCTCCCTCCTGAATCTGTGTTTCCTTTGGGTATAAACTTTGACAAGTAAGTTCTTGTCTCCTAATTCACATGTCTTGTTTACATGAAAAAAAACTGTTCTTCCTTAAATTCCCTTCTTTTCCCCTCCCCCGCCTTGCCCCAGACATAGATTTAAAAAAAAAAATCCCAAATTGGAAAAGTTGTACCCAATATTGATCAACCTATCCCCTCTTCAAACTAAGAATTGAGCATCTGTCCTTGGATGTGAAGACACTCATGGTGCAGCTACACAGGCTTCTGTCTTCCAATTCTATGCCTGGACTGCAAACTCAGAATCCTCTGGACAAGTTCATATAGCTCTGTCTACAGACTGACCATACTGAGCGGTGATCTTTGTCAATGCTTGGACAGGCTTCCAGGGAATACCAAACAGATGCAGGCAGTGGAGTGAGTTGTTCCTGTTGGGGGCACACTTCCTCTGGTGCTAGGGGCCTTCTGGAGGTGCAGTCCTTTAATAGTGCTCATGGCCATTAAATCCCTAGCGCATCTCGCAAAAACAGGTGGCTGTTATTCCTGGAGTTGTCCTGGCCATACTTGTTTGGCAGAGTTCTGCTGACCCAAATTCCTTGTATGTCTCACTGGTGGTGATGGGATTTGCTTCCTGGGCTAAATGAAGGTGTTGCCTCAGACTTGGGTACAGCCACCTCCTCTTATGTTTGAGCCATGGTCTTCCCTCCCTGGCACAAACCCAAGGTAGGTGGTATGTAGCTCAAATATCCCTTAAATGGTGAGCTGCAGACACATATCACTTCAGGGACTGTCCTGGGGAAGTCTGTGCAGAACTGAACAGCTTCTGGGCAACCTCCTCTGAGTGGCTCCCTGGCTGCATACAGGTCTCTTCAGGGCTCCATTCTCACTGGCTCTTCCTGGGCACCGCTGCTGTCTCAATGGACAGGTGGCATAGAAGATGATAGGGACTTGTTTTGGGTTCATGCAGCAGAATACACACATGTAAATCTGTGCTCTTGAGCGAGGTCACAGGGCATCTCCTAGCCCTGTCCAAGCAGAACATTTTGGGGGGGGGGGGGGAATATGCCATGGAGGTGTGGCTTGCCAATAAACTTTAGGCTTTTTGTCCTGCTTTGCACCCCTGTGCACCAATGATCCCCATGTGCTCTGGTCTAGAAACCCATTGCAAAAGGTGTTAAGATGAAAGCTGCTACCTAAGACTTGGAGTTACAGTTAAGATCTTAACAATCTCTTCTCTCCCCCTCCCCATTCTTATTTTTAAGCCCAGTGATGGGTGAAATGGCAGCTGTTGCCAACCTAGGTCCTTTGCCAAGAGCACCACAATCCTCCAGCACTGGCAGGAATAACCAGTGGCAAGAATCAGTGAGTCTGGCACAGCGTGAGCATGTTGTACAGAGGATGTAGGTATCTGGTGTCAAAATGGACTTCTCTCCCTCCAAGAAGAGGGAAGGGCTTCTGAATTAAGAAGCAAAAATTTCAGATGTCCATTGCCCTATATCAAAGAACATGGGATTTCACATGAAATCCCTTCTCTACCTCTCTTCACTGCCCTCTTCTACCCTTGCCAAAAAAAGGCAGATGGTGGCTGATGCTCCAAGTGGCTTGCTGAAAAGTAAAAAGAAGGGACCTCTAGGCTTCAGTAATGTGTGGGTGTGTTGGTTGGTTTTTAGGGGAGTGAAGACCATAGACTGGAAATACTTGGGTTCTATGCAATATTAACTTATAACCAAGGAAACTTTGTCTTCATATTACAGTAAAGCAAAGATCTCCAATTGAGATCAGAGCCCAGTGAGCTCTGCTCTTTACCAATAAGGGACTGCCTCATTACTTCCTTGGAGCTACTGAGTTTGTCTCAGTATGATAAAACACTTTCCTGGTCTTTCACCTTTTTATATCCTGCATGACACGTTGGGATGGGGTGAGACTAGATACATGGTTGTCAGTCAAAGCTCGCCCCTCCCCACCCCCCCGAAGTGTCCTCTTAGAATTACTTTCCTGAGATTCCTGAAACAAAAACCAAAAGCCCATCACTGACTGAGAAGCAATCTTTCAGTTAGATGAATCTGATTCATCTGTTGCATGGGTGTCTTCTCATTTAGAGTCCAAATGATTTATCCCAATCCTGATCCTGCCGTATTAGGAGATGAGCGCACAGAGAGGCTGGTGTCATTTGCTCGGAGGGTGGAAGGGGAGTCATATGACCAAGCAAACAGCAGGGTAAGTGGCGTTATCTCTGCTACCAGTACTCCAGATAGTACAGACCAAACACAAATCTTACTGTATTGGTGACAGCTTAGGCTTGTGCCAAGTCTTCCTCCACTGATCCAGCCCTAATTAGACTCCTAGTTAGATGAGGCTGCCAGCACTCTTACTTAGGCCTGCTCAATACCGTCAAGGTGACATAGCAAAAAACCTCAATTACCATCCCAGTGCCCTTGAACTGGTGATAGCAACAAGGGAGAACTCTGACAAAAAAAAGTGTAGGAAAATGGCTTCCAGCGTTCCTTAAACCCTGTGGCTTGAGACCAATCTGAAATAGAGCTGTCCTGAGAGCCGTGAATGACCAGAAGGTCCACAAAATGCAAGCTAGTATGTCACAAGCTGTGTTTTTTTGTTTGTTTGTTTTTGGTTTTTAAGGGAATGGGGAAGTGAGTGGAAAGCATGTGTCCTTCTCACTTAGTATTTGCATATGTTCACAGCAAGGAAACTCTCTTCCCATAGTGCCATACTTCAATGTCTGCTTTCCTCGCATGCAATAAAGAATGGATGTTGAAACCTAATTCTTATACCTCAACAAAAAAGCTTCTTATTGGTGGTGGTGGTGGTGGTGGTGTTGCATTTGCAGGGAATCAGTATAGTATCTGACCTTGACTCTCCTTCATTGCATAATTTAGGATTGGGACAGCTTCTGCACATGCACAGCATATTGGTAGGGGGTTCTTTATGCAATCTGTCTAATCTATAGGTTTTTTCCTTTCTCTCCTGTTCCCTAAAATCAGGAGGAATACCACCATCTGCTAACTGAGAAGATCCATGAAATCCACAGACACATACAGGAAGTACAAGAGAACAGGCTGCTGGGGCAGCAAGGATTTGGTGTACTGCCAGCTCCACAGCAGCAAGGACCTGGCATGGGTCAGCTGTAACCAAGACTCTCTGCTAGTAAGAACAATATGGGTCTTTGAATGTTTCTTGACGTATTAGAGTGTCTAACCAGTTATCCATACCACCAGAAACTAACATGACTGTCATACATCTGTTGCTAGTTATAAGACTATAACAGTAGTGCTCATCAAGTGAGATGAGTCTCCTTGCAAGTTGCTTGACCTTATTAAATCAGTCTGCTGCCTGGTAGGATGCTTTCACCATTTGTATTCAGGTAGCACCAAGAAGCCCCATTCAGAATCTGGGTGGATCCTACTGTGCTAGAAGCTGTACAAAGTATGAGACTAGATATGTCACTTTTGGACATCTAAACCACATGCCCTAATCCCTTGGATACCTCTCTTAAGAGCACTCTGGTATTGTCTGAGAATAAATGTCCATAAATGAGCAATGATCATATTGTGTCTCATTCTAGGTCCAATAAAGGACTAGGTCATTGGTAGGGGAGAAGTGGTTTGTCAAGCCCTTCTGATGTGTGGGCGTGCTCTTGACAGTACCCAAGTAACTTACAACCAAACTATGGGAAGACCATATCTTGTTGATGCTATACCTGATGACTCTGCTCCCTAGTCAGCTGCACAATAAAACTGTATTGTGCCCCTAATAAATGAATCCCCAAAGTCTCTATCTGGCTGCCCCTTAAATGTTTCTATATTATACAGGACTAAAGTGTCTCCCTGGATCCCTGTTTGACTACTGTGCCATGTGCTTTAAATGCACTCTTGTTAACTCTGGTAATACAAGTGAGGATAGTCTACTTAAAATCTACCTGTTTCCCCTGCCTGGTGGTGGAGATGGCTTTAAGAACTTGTATTTCTGTATCCTTGGTAAAACTTTGGTTAAAATCCATCTTCAATAGAGGAATGGAAATGTTACCCACTATTGAAGAACAAATGCAGAATAACATGGCTTAAGCTGTACGTACCTGTTAGTGGGTTCCTTGTCCATGAGTTTACCCTAATCTTTGATCTAGATATCTGAAGATGCCACCCCTTCAGCAATCCACATGGCTTGACCTGCCTTCCCTCTAGGAGGGGCAACCTAGCTCCTATACCAGACACTCTATCCTTGACATGACTCACATGATGGATCTGCTGGTGACATGAGCAGCCTTTTCTGAACTGCCTCTCTAGTCTCCCCAAGTGAGCTTTTAGCATCTGGAGCCTAAGGCTCCTTGGTAATGGCATGTAGGAAGCCTAATAGTGCATGGAACCTGTTCATTCAACTCCATGGTATTTCTGACCATTCTGGCTACTGTAAGAATGGGGTGCAGTCATCCTGTATCAAACTGGAGGGCTTAACTGTGTCTAATGAAGTTGTTGGCAAATGAGCAGTCTTCCTCCAAGAACTTTACTTCTAACTATTCTTTTTGTAATAGGCTTTGTGGAGAGCTGAATGGTAGATCCCAAGCTCCAGGAAGAACTGTCTGTCTGTTGACTATCCTCATCCAAGCTGCCTCCTCTGGACAAGATTAACAAGTGAAAACAATTTCTTAGTGTATACTTGGTGTTATGGATTCAGATTTTTAAATGCAAAGTAAGTTTAACATGCTCTACTTCCCTACAAGCTTATTTTAATTAAACTCTTATTAAATCTCTAATGCTCTCTGACTCTGTACAGCTTGGAAGGCTTTTTTAATTTTTATTTATTTTTAAAAGGACTCCACACATTCAAATTTGAGTTCAGGTGACTGGAAAGGTGTCCAGGAAAACCTGGATCTGAATCTCTTCTGAATTAAATGGGTGTAACTCACTGAAGTCACAGGTCACTTGCTGGAAGATTCTCTACACCTTGAAGTCTTTAAACCATGATTTGAGGACTTTAATGGCTCAGACATAGGTTTGATACAGGAGTGGGTGGGTGAGATTCTGTGGCCTGTGTTGTGCAAGAGGTCAGACTAGATGATCATAATGGTCCCTTCTGACCTTAAAGTCTATGATTCTAATATTGTACTTCTGGTGTAAACCCAGAAGAAAACTCCACCAGCATGTCTGGATGTCTCCAGATAACTGCTGCTCCCAGCACCTTTTATTTAAATAATCCCAAAACAACTTCCTGTTACCATTGCTGAGGTTCTAGGGTTATATGAGTGGAATCTTTCCCCTTTGTCTTACCACATACCACCACTCCACTCAGGATGCAACTCCTTGAGACTGTTTTGCTAAGCCCAGGTTCAGAAACTAGCAACACCCAAAGGTAGCTAGACCAGACACACGTGGTCTGCCTCTTTATTTTACTGCCCTGAAGAACGAACCACTTTGAAAAGGGGAGAGAAGAGAAACCTTTCACTCTCCCACCCCTACAGAACAGGCTCCCCCCCCGCCCCCAGCTGGGCTCAAAAAGTTCAGATCAACTTCTGCTCTCTGGCATTGCCTTGGGGTCCAGTCCCACCACCTCTAGCCTATGGTTTTGCCTGAGTCAACTCCAACAGTGTGTGAAACTAATTCAGAGCAGATCAGTTTTGTTATAAGGAGTAACTCACCCCCTCCTTTTTGTCCAGCTACAACTGTCCCTGGGTAGGCTGTGGAACTGGAGTCTTAGCAACATGATGCACAGTAGGGGACCTACTTACCTTCTGGCAGATGTTGCCAGTCTCTACTGACTAATTGTCAAATAGTAAAAGCAAAACACTCCAAAGTAAAGGGGCTGGAAACCTCCTAAACTTGGTTTGTTTGTAGAAATAAATGGGCTACCAACATCTCTTAACTTCTTCCCTCACACCCCCCTCACTGTTCCATTAATGAAATGGTAGCAGTGTGCTGTGTCACTTCTACAGTGGGGTTTTCTTTATTAGGAAACAAGGCCATTCTCAAATTGTCATTAGGTAACCCCCAGCTCACTTAAGGTTTCCCTGATTTGAAGCAGAGTTCAGCAAGACTATAATAAGAATTAATGCTGCACTTCCCATTCATGCCCATCAAAGGGTTTGAAGGAGTAGCAGGGGTGAGATGGACAGATATGTCAAAGGTTCTCCAGAGCCTGGGGTAGGGTGTAGTTTGTTTGTTTTTGTCTTTAGCTACTACAGTGGGGGGCGGGCCCAAACACACAGCAGCATAATTCAGCCAGAAATCCATGCAGACTCAGAACCTGAAACAATAGCTCTGAGGTGTAAATTGCTCATTCGTTTCAGTGATGCTAATGATATCCTTCAATGTAAGATTAGTTAATTATTTTGCCATTTTATCAAACGAAGGGCAAAGATGTGGATCATAAGTGTATCTAAATCTGTGTCCCAAACTGTGAGGGCAACTCCTTTTCCCCCAAAGAAGATTCAAATGAGGAGCTGTTGCAGGGAGAGCTGTAAAAACTCAGCTGTGTAGGACTTTCATAAGGGGGGAGGGGGGATGGCTAACCTTCCTGCAAAGTCTCAACTTTTATAGAGTCAGGACAGGAACTACAGCGCTAATGATGGCTACCACTCTTCTCTGACACAAAGTTACCCCA